>NW_027138839.1:139045-184045 GCF_035084215.1 Heptranchias perlo | reverse complement strand
TCACCACCACCTCCCTCCACCCCTCCACTGTCTCACCACCACCTCTCTCGACCCCTCCACTGTCTCTGATTTGTCACACTGCTTGTTCAGCATTCAGTACTGGATGAGCAGAAATTTCCTCCAACTAAATATAGGGAAGACCGAAGCCATTGTCTTCAGTCCCCGCCACAAACTCCGTTCCCTCTCCACCGACTCCATCCCTCTCCCTGGCCACTGTCTGAGGCTGAACCAGACCGTTTGTAACCTTGGTATCCTGTTTGACCCCGAGATGAGCTTCTGACCCCATATCTGCTCCATCACCAAGACCGCCTACTTCCACCTCCGTAACATCGCCCGTCTCCGCCCCTGCCTCAGCTCATCCGCTGCTGAAACCCTCATCCGTGCCTTTGTTACCTCTGGACTCAATTATCCCAATGCTCTCCTGGCCGGCCTCCCATCTTCCACCCTCCGTAAACTTGAGGTCATCCAAAACTCTGCTGCCCCCGTATCCTAACTCGCACCAAGTCCCGTTCACCATCACCCCGTGCTAACTGATCAACATTGGCTCCCGGTCCTGGAATGCCTTGTTTTCAAATCCCTCCATGGCCCTCGCCCCTCCCTATCTCTGTAACCTCCTCCAGCCCTACAACCCTCCGAGATCTCTGCGCTCCTCCAATTCTGGCCTCTTGCACATCCCCCGATTTTAATTGCACCACCATTGGCGGCCGTGCCTTCAGCTGCCTCGGCCCTGAGCTCTGGAATTCCCTCCCTAAACCTCTCCCCCTCTCTACCCCTCTCTCCTCCTTTAAGACGCTCCTTAAAACCTACCTCTTTGACCAAGCTTTTGGTCACCTGTCCTAATATCTCCTTATGTGGTTCGGTGTCAAATTTCATTGGATAATCGCTCCTGTGAAGCACCCTGGGACGTTTTACTACGTTAAAGGCGCTGGATAAATGGGAGGTGTTGTTGTCCCAAAGCACTTTACAGCCAATGAGGTACTTTGGAAGTGTAGTCAATGCTGTAATGCAGGAAACACAGCAGCCAATTTGTGCACAGCAAGATCCCACAAACAGCAATGAAATAAATGACAAGGTAATATGTTTTTAGTGATGTTGATTGAAGGAGACACCAGGGAGAACTCCCCTGCTCTTCTTCGAATAGTGGCCGTGGGATTTTTTTTTATTCGTTCACGGGATGTGGGCGTCGCTGGCGAGGCCGGCATTTATTGCCCATCCCTAATTGCCCTTGAGAAGGTGGTGGTGAGCCGCCTTCTTGAACCGCTGCAGTCCGTGTGGTGAAGGTTCTCCCACAGTGCTGTTAGGGAGGGAGTTCCAGGATTTTGACCCATCGACGATGAAGGAACGGCGATATATTTCCAAGTCGGGATGGTGTGTGACTTGGAGGGGAACGTGCAGGTGGTGTTGTTCCAATGTGCCTGCTGCCCTTGTCCTTCTGGGTGGTAGAGGTCGCGGGTTTGGGAGGTGCTGTCGAAGAAGCCTTGGCAAGTTGCTGCAGTGCATCCTGTGGATGGTACACACTGCAGCCACAGTGCGCCGGTGGTGAAGGGAGTGAATGTTTAGGGTGGTGGATGGGGTGCCAATCAAGCGGGCTGTTTTGTCCTGGATGATGTCGAGCTTCTTGAGTGTTGTTAGAGCTGCACTTATCCAGACAAGTGGAGAGTATTCCATCACACTCCTGACTTGTGCCTTGTAGATGGTGGAAAGGCTTTGGGAAGTCAGGAGGTGAGTCACTCGCTGCAGAATACCCAGCCTCTGACCTGCTGTCGTAGCCACAGTATTTAGGTGGCTGGTCCAGTTAAGTTTCTGGTCAATGGTGACCCCAGGATGTTGATGGTGAGGGATTCGGCGATGGTAATGCCGTTGAATGACATGGGGAGTTGGTTAGACTCTCTCTTGTTGGAGATGATCATTGCCTGGCACTTGCCTGGCGCGAATGTTACTTGCCACTTATGAGCCCAAGTCTGGATGTTGTCCAGGTCTTGCTGCATGCGGGCTCGGACTGCTTCATTATCTGAGGGGTTGCGAATGGAACTGAACACTGTGCAATCATCAGCGAACATCCCCATTTCTGACCTTATGATGGAGGGAAGGTCATTGATGAAGCAGCTGAAGATGGTTGGGCCTAGGCCACTGCCCTGAGGAACTCCTGCAGCAATGTCCTGGGGCTGAGATGATTGGCCTCCAACAACCACTACCATCTTCCTTTGTGCTCGGTATGACTCCAGCCACTGGAGAGTTTTCCCCCTGATTCCCATTGACTTCAATTTTACTAGGGCTCCTTGGTGCCACACTCGGTCAAATGCTGCCTTGATGTCAAGGGCAGTCACTCTCACCTCACCTCTGGAATTCAGCTCTTTTGTCCATGTTTGGACCAAGGCTGTAATGAGGTCTGGAGCCGAGTGGTCCTGGCGGAACCCAAACTGAGCATCGGTGAGCAGGTTATTGGTGAGTAAGTGCCGCTTGATAGCACTGTCGACGACACCTTCCATCACTTTGCTGATGATTGAGAGTAGACTGATGGGGCGGTAATTGGCCGGATTGGATTTGTCCTGCTTTTTGTGGACAGGACATACCTGGGCAATTTTCCACATTGTCGGGTAGATGCCAGTGTTGTAGCTGTACTGGAACAGTTTGGCTAGAGGCACGGCTAGTTCTGGAGCACAAGTCTTCAGCACTACAGCTGGGATGTTGTCGGGGCCCATAGCCTTATCTGTATCCAGTGCACTCAGCCGTTTCTTGATATCACGTGGAGTGAATCGAATTGGCTGAAGACTGGCTTCTGTGATGGTGGGGATATCAGGAGGAGGCCGAGATGAATCATCCACTCGGCACTTCTGGCTGAAGATGGTTGCAAACGCTTCAGCCTTGTCTTTTGCACTCACGTGCTGGACTCCGCCATCATTGAGGAAGGGGATGTTTACAGAGCCTCCTCCTCCCGTTAGTTGTTTAATTGTCCACCACCATTCACGACTGGATGTGGCAGGACTGCAGAGCTTTGATCTGATCCATTGGTTATGGAATCGCTTAGCTCTGTCTATAGCATGTTGCTTCTGCTGTTTAGCATGCATGTAGTCCTGAGTTGTAGCTTCACCAGGTTGGCACCTGATTTTTAGGTACGCCTGGTGCTGCTCCTGGCATTCTCTTCTACACTCCTCATTGAACCAGGGTTGATCCCCAGGCTTGTTGGTAATGGTAGAGTGAGGAATATGCCGGGCCATGAGGTTACAGATTGTGCTGGAATACAATTCTGCTGCTGCTGATGGCCCACAACACCTCATGGATGCCCAGTTTTGAGCTGCTAGATCTGTTATGAATCTATCCCATTTAGCACGGTGGTAGTGCCACACAACACGTTGGATGGTGTCCTCAGTGCGAAGACGGGACTTCATCTCCACGAGGACTGTGTGGTGGTCACTCCTACCAATACTGTCATGGACAGATGCATTTGAGACAGGTAGATTGGTGAGGACGAGGTCAAGTAGGTTTTTCCCTTGTGTCGGTTCACTCACCACCTGCCACATGCCCAGTCTAGCAGCTATGTCCTTCAGGACTCGGCCAGCTCGGTCAGTAGTGGTGCTACTGAGCCACTCTTGGTGATGGACATTGCAGTCCCCCACCCAGAGTACATTTTGTGCCCTTGCTACCCTCAGTGCTTCCTCCAAGTGGTGCTCAACATGGAGGAGGACTGATTCATCAGCTGAGGGAGGACGGTAGGTGGTAATTAGCAGGAGATTTCCTTGCCCATATTTTACCTGATGCCATGAGATTTCATGGGGTCCAGAGTCAATGTTGAGGACTCCCAGGGCCACTCCCTCCTGACTGTCTATCACTCTACCACCACCTCTGGTGGGTCTGTCCTGCCGGTGGGACAGGACATACCCAGGGATGGTGATGGAAGAGTCTGGGACGTTGGCTGAAAGGTATGATTCTGTGAGTATGGCTATGTCAGGCTGTTGCTTGACGAGTCTGTGGGACAGCCCTCCCAATTTTGGCACAAGTCCCCAGATGTTAGTGAGGAGGACTTTGCAGGGTCGACTGGGCTTGGTTTGCCTTTGTCGTGTCCGATGCCAGGTGGTCCGTCCGGTTTTATTCTTATTGTGACTTTTTTTAGCGAGATTGTACAACTGAGTGGCTTGTTTGGCCATTTCAGAGGGCAATTAAGAATCAACCACCTGAGAGGGGAGACGGGGCCTGGGTTGTGTCGGGTGAACCCCCACCCCTGAACCACCACAGGCTCGCTCCCTCACAATGCCAATGGTCAGCGTGGAGCACCTTCACTCATTGGATTAAATAGCTTTCAAAAAGCAGGGTGTCTATTGACACCATTGTATCAGCCAATGAGAAGGAGACAGGGAGGGACTTACAGCAAACAAAGTCGATTTACAGAGTCTATTTAAAAAGAGTCTGTAGGAAGTGCAGCAAACATAGAAACATAGAAAATAGAAAATAGGAGCAGGAGTAGGCCATTCGGCCCTTCGAGCCTGCTCCCCCATTCAATATGATCATGGCTGATCCTCTATCTCAATACCATATTCCCGCTCTCTCCCCGTACCCCTTGATGCCTTTTGTGTCTAGAAATCTATCGAGCTCCTTCTTAAATATATTCAGTGACTTGGCCTCCACTGCCTTCTGTGGTAGAGAATTCCACAGGTTCACCACCCTCTGAGTGAAATTACTCAATAAGTTCTCCTGATGAAAGCAGGACTATTTCTCCAGCAAAATGCAGCAAGTGGAGGGCAGTCCCAGAATACAAATGATGTGGGAAAGATCAATCCCAGTCACTCCAGGTGAGATCGAGGGGGGAATTAACCGATCGTCTTCACTCTGGCCGGGGCCTTGTGGTCACTATATGCAATGGTGACACCACACACTGAAAAATAACCCGCAGATTGTCTCCACCCTGATGGCTTGTTGGGAGAATCGTCACCCAGCTACCGAGACGAGGGGTTACCAACCCTCCAGGATTGCCTGGAGTCTCCAGAAATTAAAGACTCATCTCCAGGACACTGGGAGAGAAATCACAGGGGCAATAAAAAGTGTTTGTTTATTGTAAAAACACCGGCCATGTGAAAAGTCTGTGTGACTGACAGTCAAGAATCTTCCAATCGGGAAATAAAGAGTCTGTTTGCTTTCCGATTGGCCGTGGGAAGGCGCGACATTGCGAGGATTGACGTGTCGGACTGACCAATGGCGGGAGTGTGGGGGTGGGGCATTGCGAGGATTGACGTGTTGGGCTGACCAATGGTGGGAGTGTGGGGGTGGGGCATTGCGAGGATTGACGTGTCGGACTGACCAATGGTGGGAGTGTGGGGGTGGGGCGTTGCGAGGATTGACGTGTCGGGCTGACCAATGGCGGGAGTGTGGGGGTGGGGCATTGCGAGGATTGACGTGTCAGGCTGACCAATGGCGGGAGTGTGGGGTTGGGGCATTGCGAGGATTGATGTGTCGGGCTGACCAATGGTGGGAGTGTGGGGGTGGGGCATTGCGAGGATGGGTGTGTCGGGCTGACCAATGGCGGGAGTGTGGGGGTGGGGCGTTGCGAGGATTGACGTGTCGGGCTGACCAATGGCGGGAGTGTGGGGGTGGGGCATTGCGAGGATTGACGTGTCAGGCTGACCAATGGCGGGAGTGTGGGGGTGGGGCATTGCGAGGATTGACGTGTCGGGCTGACCAATGGTGGGAGTGTGGGGGTGGGGCATTGCGAGGATTGACGTGTCGGGCTGACCAATGGTGGGAGTGTGGGGGTGGGGCATTGCGAGGATTGACGTGTCGGGCTGACCAATGGTGGGAGTGTGGGGGTGGGGCGTTGCGAGGATTGACGTGTCGGGCTGACCAATGGTGGGAGTGTGGGGGTGGGCCGTTGGGAGGATTGACGTGTCGGGCTGACCAATGGTGGGAGTGTGGGGGTGGGGTGTTGCGAGGATTGACGTGTCGGGCTGACCAATGGTGGGAGTGTGGGGGTGGGGCATTGCGAGGATTGACGTGTCGGGCTGACCAATGGTGGGAGTGTGGGGGTGGGCCGTTGGGAAAACATAAGAACAGAAGAACATAAGAAATTGGAGCAGGAGTAGGCCAATCGGCCCCTCGAGCCTGCTCCGCCATTCAATAAGATCATGGCTGATCTGATCCCAACCACAAATCTAAAGAACACAAGAAGTCGGAGCAGGACCCGGCCACATAGCCCCTGGGCCCTCTCCGCCACCCACAGGGCATTGACCGATCCGAACTCAGCTTCATGTCCAATTTCCTGCCCGCTCCCCATAACCCCTAATTCCCTTTAGTTCTAGGAAACTGTCTATTTCTGTTTTAAATTTATCTAATGATGTAGCTTCCACAGCTTCCTGGGGCAGCAAATTCCACAGACCTACCACCCTCTGAGTGAAGAAGTTTCTCCTCATCTCAGTTTTGAAAGAGCAGCCCCTTATTCTAAGATTATGCCCCCTAGTTCTAGTTTCACCCATCCTTGGGAACATCCTTACCGCATCCACCCGATCAAGACCCTTCACAATCTTATATGTTTCAATAAGATCGCCTCTCATTCTTCTGAACTCCAATGAGTAGAGTCCCAATCTACTCAACCTCTCCTCATATGTCCGCCCCCTCATCCCCGGGATTAACCGAGTGAACCTTCTTTGTACTGCCTCGAGAGCAAGTATGTCTTTTCTTAAGTATGGAGACCAAAACTGTATGCAGTATTCCAGGTGCGGTCTCACCAATACCTTATATAACTGCAGCAATACCTCCCTGTTTTTATATTCTATCCCCCGAGCAATAAAAGCCAACATTCTGTTGGCTTTCTTGATCACCTGCTGCAGGGAGGATGGGTTTGTCGGGCTGACCAATGGTGGGAGTGTGGGGGTGGGGCGTTGCGAGGATTGACGTGTCGGGCTGACCAATGGTGGGAGTGTGGGGGTGGGCCGTTGCGAGGATTGACGTGTCGGGCTGACCAATGGTGGGAGTGTGGGGGTGGGACGTTGCGAGGATGGGTGTGTCTGGAGACAGCCCGAGGTCTGGCTCCTCTGACCGGAAGGAACGAGGATTAAAGAAAGAAACGAGTTGCCTTATCCAGGGTATCACATCACCAGGACAACCTGCACACAGAGAAACGCTCTTGAAAACCAATCACTGTTCCAGGGAAATCTCACAGCCAATTTGTACACAGCAAGGTCCCACAAACAGCAATGTGAGGAACAGCCCCGGAATAGTTTTTTTTGGTGGGGTTTGTAGAGGAAGGAACACTGGTCATGTGACTGGAAGAACCGCCCCCTCGTCCTCAAATCGTATCATGGCAGATTTTATAACCCAGCAGACGGGGCCTCGGTTTAACAGCTCACCCTGAAGGCGGCACCACCAACAGTGCAGCACTCCCACAGTACTGCACAGGTTCGAGTGCACCAGTGAAGGATCATGTGCAATAGTACAGGATAGTGTGCAATAGTACAGGAAAGTGTGTACCAGTACAGGATAGTGTGCAATAGTACAGGATAGTGTGAACCAGTAAAGGATAGTGTGCAATAGTACAGGATAGTGTGATCCAGTACAGGATAGTGTGCAATAGTACAGAGTAGTGTGCACCAGCACAGGATAGTGTGCAATAGTACAGGATAGTGTGAACCAGTAAAGGATAGTGTGCAATAGTACAGGATAGTGTGATCCAGTACAGGATAGTGTGCAATAGTACAGAGTAGTGTGTACCAGCACAGGAGAGTGTGAACCAGTACAGGATAGTGTGCACCAGTACAGGATAATGTGCAACAGTACAGGATAGTGTGCAACAGTACAGGTTAGTGTGAACCAGTACAGGATAGTGTGAACCAGTACAGGATAGTGTGCACCAGTACAGGATAATGTGCACCAGTACAGGATAATGTGCAACAGTACAGGATAGTGTGCACAAGTACAGGATAGTGTGCACCAGTACAGGATAGTGTGCAACAGTACTGGTTAGTGTGAACCAGTACAAGATAGCGTGCAACAGTACAGGTTAGTGTGAACCAGTACAGGATAATGTGGAACAGTACAGGATAGTGTGCACAAGTACAGGATAGTGTGAACCAGTACAGGATAGTGTGAACCAGTACAGGATAATGTGGAACAGTACAGGATAGTGTGCACAAGTACAGGATAGTGTGAATCAGTACAGGATAGTGTGAACCAGTACAGGATAATGTGGAACAGTACAGGATAGTGTGCACAAGTATAGGATAGTGTGCACAAGTACAGGATAGTGTGCACCAGTACAGGATAGTGTGCAACAGTACCGGTTAGTGTGAACCAGTACAAGATAACGTGGAACAGTACAGGATAGTGTGCACAAGTACAGGATAGTGTGAACCAGTACAGGATAGTATGAACCAGTACAGGATAATGTGGAACAGTACAGGATAGTGTGCACAAGTACAGGATAGTGTGAATCAGTACAGGAGAGTGTGCACCAGCACAGGATAGTGTGCACAAGTACAGGATAGTGTGAACCAGTACAGGATAGTGTGAACCAGTACAGGATAGTGTGAACCAGTACAGGATAGTGTGAACCAGTACAGGATAGTGTGAACCAGTACAGGATAGTGTGAATCAGTACAGGATAGTGTGAATCAGTACAGGATAGTGTGAATCAGTACAGGATAGTGTGAACCAGTACAGGATAGTGTGAATCAGTACAGGATAGTGTGAATCAGTACAGGATAGTGTGAATCAGTACAGGATAGTGTGAATCAGTACAGGATAGTGTGAACCAGTACAGGATAGTGTGAATCAGTACAGGATAATGTGGAACAGTACAGGATAGTGTGAACCAGTACAGGATAGTGTGAATCAGTACAGGATAGTGTGAATCAGTACAGGATAGTGTGAATCAGTACAGGATAGTGGGAACCAGCACAGGATAGTGTGAACCAGTACAGGATAGTGTGAACCTGTAAATCATAGTGTGCAACAGTACAGGATCAGCAGTTCAACGAGCAACATGCATGTCCACAATCGAAGCATTCCCCGAGGTGGAGGACAAGCGTGGCCCCGACTGAGGGAGCGCTGCACTGTCGGAGGGTCAGTACTGAGGGAGTGCTGCACTGTCGGAGCGTCAGTACTGAGGGAGCGCTGCACTGTCGGAGGGTCAGTGCTGAGGGAGTGCTGCACTGTCGGAGGGTCAGTACTGAGGGAGCGCTGCACTGTCGGAGGGTCAGTGCTGAGGGAGTGCTGCACTGTCGGAGGGTCAGTACTGAGGGAGCGCTGCACTGTCGGAGGGTCAGTGCTGAGGGAGTGCTGCACTGTCGGAGGGTCAGTACTGAGGGAGAGCTGCACTGTCAGAGGGTCAGTACTGAGGGAGTGCTGCACTGTCAGAGGGTCAGTACTGAGGGAGTGCTGCACTGTCGGAGGGTCAGTCCTGAGGGAGCGCTGCACTGTCGGAGGGTCAGTACTGAGGGAGAGCTGCACTGTCGGAGGGTCAGTACTGAGGGAGTGCTGCACTGTCGGAGGGTCAGTACTGAGGGAGTGATGCACTGTCTGAGGGTCAGTACTGAGGGAGTGCTGCACTGTCGGAGGGTCAGTACTGAGGGAGTGCTGCACTGTGGGAGGGTCAGTACTGAGGGAGCGCTGCACTGTCGGAGGGTCAGTACTGAGGGAGTGCCGCACTGTCGGAGGGTCAGTACTGAGGGAGCGCTGCACTGTCGGAGGGTCAGTACTGAGGGAGTGCTGCACTGTCAGAGGGTCAGTACTGAGGGAGCGCTGCATTGTCGGAGGGTCAGTACTGAGGGAGCGCTGCACTGTCGGAGGGTCAGTATTGAGGAATTTGCTGAACTCTTGGTTGTGCCATCTTTCCAATGAGATGTAAAGCTCTGGTCCCGTCTGCCCCCTCAGGTAAAAGATCCCATGCCACTATTTCGAAGAAGAGCAGGAGATTTCTCCCTGGGCCAACATTTATTCCTCAACCAACACCTGAACACAGATTATCTGCTCATTATCACATCGCTGTTTGTGGGATCTTGCTGTGCACAAACAGGCTGCCGTGTTTCCTCCATTACAACAGTGACTACACTTCAAAAATACTCCATTGTCTGTAAAGTGCTTTGGGACGTCCTGTGCTCATGAAAGGGGCAATAGAAATGGGAATTCTTGCTTTCTTTGAAAGGAGCATTTTAATTGTAGGAAAGGAGGAATGGAGCAGAACGGAGATCGGCTCAACTCTGATCGAAGGTCCCTTCAGAAGAAGTGGATCCAAAGGCATTCCCCTTCCTCCAAAGAAAGGTACCGGCCGACTGGGCTCAGCTCTACACACTCACTCACTACCACCTGACTGGGCTCAGCTCGACACACTCACTCACTACCACCTGACTGGGCTCAGCTCTACACACTCACTCACTACCACCTGACTGGGCTCAGCTCTACACACTCACTCACTACCACCTGACTGGGCTCAGCACTACACACTCACTCACTACCACCTGACTGGGCTCAGCTCTGCACACTCACTCACTACCACCTGACTGGGCTCAGCACTACACACTCACTCACTACCACCTGACTGGGCTCAGCTCTACACACTCACTCACTACCACCTGACTGGGCTCAGCTCTGCACACTCACTCACTACCACCTGACTGGGCTCAGCACTACACACTCACTCACTACCACCTGACTGGGCTCAGCACTACACACTCACTCACTACCACCTGACTGGGCTCAGCTCTACACACTCACTCACTACCACCTGACTGGGCTCAGCACTACACACTCACTCACTACCACCTGACTGGGCTCAGCTCTACACACTCACTCACTACCACCTGACTGGGCTCAGCTCTACACACTCACTCACTACCACCTGACTGGGCTCAGCTCTACACACTCACTCACTACCACCTGACTGGGCTCAGCACTACACACTCACTCACTACCACCTGACTGGGCTCAGCTCTGCACACTCACTCACTACCACCTGACTGGGCTCAGCTCTACACACTCACTCACTACCACCTGACTGGGCTCAGCTCTACACACTCACTCACTACCACCTGACTGGGCTCAGCTCTGCACACTCACTCACTACCACCTGACTGGGCTCAGCACTACACACTCACTCACTACCACCTGACTGGGCTCAGCTCAACACACTCACTCACTACCACCTGACTGGGCTCAGCACTACACACTCACTCACTACCACCTGACTGGGCTCAGCTCTACGCACTCACTCACTACCACCTGACTGGGCTCAGCACTACACACTCACTCACTACCACCTGACTGGGCTCAGCTCTACACACTCACTCACTACCACCTGACTGGGCTCAGCTCTACACACTCACTCACTACCACCTGACTGGGCTCAGCTCTACACACTCACTCACTACCACCTGACTGGGCTCAGCTCTGCACACTCACTCACTACCACCTGACTGGGCTCAGCTCTACACACTCACTCACTACCACCTGACTGGGCTCAGCTCTACACACTCACTCACTACCACCTGACTGGGCTCAGCTCTACACACTCACTCACTACCACCTGACTGGGCTCAGCTCTACACACTCACTCACTACCACCTGACTGGGCTCAGCTCTGCACACTCACTCACTACCACCTGACTGGGCTCAGCTCTACACACTCACTCACTACCACCTGACTGGGCTCAGCTCTACACACTCACTCACTACCACCTGACTGGGCTCAGCTCTGCACACTCACTCACTATCACCTGACTGGGCTCAGCTCTGCACACTCACTCACTACCACCTGACTGGGCTCAGCTCTGCACACTCACTCACTACCACCTGACTGGGCTCAGCTCTGCACACTCACTCACTACCCTCTGCAAATTGCACTGACTGCACAGGGAGCTCTGGCTATTATCCACACCTCGAAGCAAAGGTCGAATCAGGCAATGTCTTAGGAAGGCCTTGCTTGCCTTCATGGCTGCCATTGTAGCTGTTATTACAAGTGTCTGGTGCAGATCAACGAGTGACATTCAGGGGTGATGTCAGAAAGCAATTCTTCACACAAAGGGGAGTGGAGATCTGGACCTCTCTCCCCCAAAAAGCTGGCGGTCATTTGAAAATGTCATCACTGAGATCGATAGACTTTTGTTGGGTGAGGGTATTAATGGTTCGGGAACCAAGGGTATTAATGGTTCGGGAACCAAGGCGGGTAAATGGAGTTAAGATACAGATTAGCCATGATCTAATTGAATGGTGGAAGGGCTCGAGGGGCTGAATGGCCTCCTCCTGTTCCCATATTCCTAAAGCACCACATTCCACTCAAACATCCTCAATAATGGAGGTGGTGCAGGGCTGTCCTGGGTAGTAGGTTGGGTTGGGTTGACAGCAGTGTCCAGGGTGAAGCTGTGGATTGGGCGTGTGTTGGGGGCTGAGCTGAGCCAATGATCCCGCGCTGTCCCTTTGATGTTGAATTGTTTGCCTTAGGAGTTGGCCTGATGCCAGGTCCGGGACTGCACCAGGTTGGGAACGATGCCCCAAGAAAGAACTGAACAGCCATGTTTCAAGAGTCAATCTCACTCTGATGGTCAGAAGGAGAGAAGCTTCTCCCTATTTTGACATTTTGCAGGGAATGGTACACTTTGTAATTACTGTAATTATCATTTATTCATTCACGTACTCAACTCACACACTCAATGACTCACTAATTCCCTCGCTCTTTCGTGCACTCTCTCATTCATTCCCCCATTTACTCACTCACTCATTAATTCACTAATTCATTAATTCACTCATTCATTCACTCACTTATTCTTTCAGTAATTCATTCATTTACAAACTCATTCATTCACTCAATCATACATTCACTCCTTCACTCACTCATTCATTCACTCTCATTCATTCACGTAATCATAAAATTATTCACTAGATCATTCACTGACTCATTCATGAACAAGTCTATTCATTCACTCTTTCTTTCACTACCTCATTCATTCATTCAGTCATTCATTCACTCACTCATTCACTCACTCATTCATTCTTCCACTAATTAATTCACTCACTCAATCATTCACTAATTTATTCACTCATTCATTCATTCACTTTTTCATTTCACTGATTCATTCACTCTTCATTCGCTAATTCATTCACTTATTAACTCTTTCATTCACTCATTCATTCACTCACTCATTCATTCATTTACTAATTCATTCACTCACTCCTTCATTCACTCACTCATTCAATTAGAAATTCTTTCATTCACTCACTCATTCATTCATTTACTAATTCATTCACTCACTCATTCATTCACTCACTCATTCAATTAGAAATTCTTTCATTCACTCACTCATTCAATTAGAAATTCTTTCATTCACTCACTCATTCACTCAATTACTCATTCATTCACTCACTTCCTCATTCACTCTTTCACTCACTCATTAATTCACTCACATTTTCATTCACAAATTCATTCATTCACTCAATCACATATTCACTCAGTCACTCACTGATTCATTCACTCTCACTCATTCATGCAATCATAAAAAAATTCAGTAATTCATTCACTCACTCATTTATTAACTAGTTCATTCACTCATTAATTCATTCAAGCATTTATTCACTCATCCATTCATTCAGTCACTCATTCACCTATTCACTCATTCATTCACTCAATGATTCATTCACTCACTCATTCATTCATTCATTAAATCACTTCCTTACTCATTCATTCACTGATTCATTCATTCATTCACTCACTCACTCCATACTCATTCATTCACTCACTGATTCATTCACTCACTAATTAATTCACTCATGCATTCATTCACTCAATCAGTAATTCACTCACATACTCATTCAATCACTCATTCATTCACTCACACATTTATTCACTCACTCATTCATTCATTTACTAATTCATTCACTCATTCACTCCTTCACACATTCATTAACTCATTCATTGACTCATTGATTAACCCACTCAATCACTCACTCATTGATTCACTCACTCATTCATTCACATCTCATTCATTCACTCAATCAACATTCACTCATTGACTCACTGATTCATTCATTCACTCATTCACTAAATCATTCATTTACTCATCACTCACTGATTCATTCACTCACTCATTCATTCATTCATTCACTCACTGATTCATTCACTCACTCATTCATTCATTCACTCACTCACTGATTCATTCACTCACTCATTCATTCATTCACTCACTCACTGATTCATTCACTCACTCACTAATTCATTCACTCACTCATTCATTCACATCTCATTCATTCACTCAATCAACATTCACTCATAGAATCATAGAATCATAGAAGTTACAACATGGAAACAGGCCCTTCGGCCCAACATGTCCATGTCGCCCAGTTTATACCACTAAGCTAGTCCCAATTGCCTGCACTTGGCCCATATCCCTCGATACCCATCTTCCCCATGTAACTGGCCAAATGCTTTTTAAAAGACAAAATTGTACCCGCCTCTACTACTGCCTCTGGCAGCTCGTTCCAGACACTCACCACCCTTTGAGTGAAAAAATTGCCCCTCTGGATCCTTTTGTATCTCTCCCCTCTCACCTTAAATCTGTGCCCCCTCGTTATAGACTCCCCTACCTTTGGGAAAAGATTTTGACTATCGACCTTATCTATGCCCCTCATTATTTTATAGACTTCTATAAGATCACCCCTTAACCTCCTACTCTCCAGGGAATAAAGTCCCAGTCTGTCTAACCTCTCCCTGTAAGTCAAACCATCAAGTCCCGGTAGCATCCTGGTAAATCTTTTCTGCACTCTTTCTAGTTTAATAATATCCTTTCTATAATAGGGTGACCAGAACTGTACACAGTACTCCAAGTGTGGCCTCACCAATGCCCTGTACAACTTCAACAAGACATCCCAACTCCTGCATTCAATGTTCTGACCAATGAAACCAAGCATGCTGAATGCCTTCTTCACCACCCTATCCACCTGTGACTCCACTTTCAAGGAGCTATGAATCTGTACTCCTAGATCTCTTTGTTCTATAACTCTCCCCAACGCCCTACCATTAACGGAGTAGGTCCTGGCCCGATTCGATCTACCAAAATGCATTACCTCACATTTATCTAAATTAAACTCCATCTGCCATTCATCGGCCCACTGGCCCAATTTATCAAGATCCCGTTGCAATCCTAGATAACCTTCTTCACTGTCCACAATGCCACCAATCTTGGTGTCATCTGCAAACTTACTAACCATGCCTCCTAAATTCTCATCCAAATCATTAATATAAATAACAAATAACAGCGGACCCAGCACCGATCCCTGAGGCACACCGCTGGACACAGGCATCCAGTTTGAAAAACAACCCTCGACAACCACCCTCTGTCTTCTGTCGTCAAGCCAATTTTGTATCCAATTGGCTACCTCACCTTGGATCCCATGAGATTTAACCTTATGTAACAACCTACCATGCGGTACCTTGTCAAATGCTTTGCTGAAGTCCATGTAGACCACGTCTACTGCACAGCCCTCATCTATCTTCTTGGTTACCCCTTCAAAAAACTCAATCAAATTCGTGAGACATGATTTTCCTCTCACAAAACCATGCTGACTGTTCCTAATTAGTCCCTGCCTCTCCAAATGCCTGTAGATCCTGTCCCTCAGAATACCCTCTAACAACTTACCCACTACAGATGTCAGGCTCACTGGTCTGTAGTTCCCAGGCTTTTCCCTGCCGCCCTTCTTAAACAAAGGCACAACATTTGCTACCCTCCAATCTTCAGGCACCTCACCTGTAGCGGTGGATGATTCAAATATCTCTGCTAGGGGACCCGCAATTTCCTCCCTAACCTCCCATAACGTCCTGGGATACATTTCATCAGGTCCCGGAGATTTATCTACCTTGATGCGCGTTAAGACTTCCAGCACCTCCCTCTCTGTAATATGTACACTCCTCAAGACATCACTATTTATTTCCCCAAGTTCCCTAACATCCATGCCTTTCTCAACCGTAAATACCGATGTGAAATATTCATTCAGGATCTCACCCATCTCTTGTGGTTCCGCACTTAGATGACCTTGTTGATCCTTAAGAGGCCCTACTCTCTCCCTGGTTACCCTTTTGCCCTTTATGTATTTGTAGAAGCTCTTTGGATTCACCTTTGCCTGATCTGCCAAAGCAATCTCATATCCCCTTTTTGCCCTCCTGATTTCTCTCTTAACTCTACTCCGGCAATCTCTATACTCTTCAAGGGATCCACTTGATCCCAGCTGCCTATGCATGTCATATGCCTCCTTCTTATTTTTGACTAGTGCCTCAATCTCCCGAGTCATCCAAGGTTCCCTACTTCTACCAGCCTTGCCCTTCACTTTATAAGGAATGTGCTTACCCTGAACCCTGGTTAACACACTTTTGAAAGCCTCCCACTTACCAGACGTCCCTTTGCCTGCCAACAGACTCTCCCAATCAACTTCTGAAAGTTCCTGTCTAATACCATCAAAATTGGCCTTTCCCCAATTTAGAATTTTAACTTTTGGGCCAGACCTATCCTTCTCCATAGCTATCTTAAAACTAATGGAATTATGATCACTGGTCCCAAAGTGATCCCTCACTAACACTTCTGTCACCTGCCCTTCCTTATTTCCCAAGAGGAGGTCAAGTTTTGCCCCCTCTCTAGTCGGGCCATCCACATACTGAATTGACTCACTGATTCATTCATTCACTCATTCACTAAATCATTCATTTACTCATCACTCACTAATTCATTCACTCATTCATTCATTCATTCATTCACTCACTGATTCATTCACTCACTCATTCATTCACTCACTCATTCACTCACTGATTCATTCACTCACTCATTCATTCACTCACTCATTCACTCACTGATTCATTCACTCACTCATTCATTCACTCACTCATTCACTCACTGATTCATTCACTCACTCATTCATTCATTCATTCACTCACTCATTCATTCACTCACTCATTCATTCACTCACTCATTCACTTATTCATTCATTCACTCAATCAATCATTAATTAATTCATTCACTTTCTCATTCCTTTGATCACTTAATCATTCACTCATTTGCTAATTCATTCATTCACTCACTCATTCATTCACTCACTCAATCATTCATTAATTTATTCAATTGCTCATTCATTCACTCATTCACTCATTCGCTCACTCATTCATCCACTCATTCACTCACTCATTCACTAATTCAGTCAATCACT
This sequence comes from Heptranchias perlo, assembly GCF_035084215.1. Taxonomy (NCBI): domain Eukaryota; kingdom Metazoa; phylum Chordata; class Chondrichthyes; order Hexanchiformes; family Hexanchidae; genus Heptranchias; species Heptranchias perlo. Next base: position 166,885 of record NW_027138839.1, on the reverse strand, counting down.
CATTCACTCCCTCAGTCACTCGTTCACTCACTCACTCATTCATTCACCATTTGGTTCACTCACTTATTTATTCATTTACTCACTCACTCATTGATTCACTCATTCACAAAATCATTTATGCACTCACTCATTCATTCACTAATATATTTATTCATTCACACATTTGTGCCCTCCATCATACATTCACGTATTTGTTCATTCACTCACTCATTCATTCACTCACTCATTCATTTACTCTCACACCCATTCACTCATTAACACATTCATTAACTCATTCATTAACTCATTCATTCTTTCACTAATTAATTCATTCACTCACACATTCTTTCACTCATTCATTCACTAATTCATACATTCATTCACACTCATTCACTCACTCACTCATTCGCAAATTAGTTCACCCATTCATTAATTCACAAATTAATTTACTCCCTCATTCAATCACTCACTCATTCATTCAGTCACTAATTTATTTACTCCCTCACTCATTCATTCATTCTTTCACTCACTCACTCATTCATTCACTCATTTATTCACTCATTAACTCATTCATTCACTCATTCATTCACTCACTCATTCATTCCCCCACCCATTCATTGCCTCACTAAGTCATTATTGAGTAATTCATTCACTCGTTCATTCAATCCCTCACTCACTCTTTCACTCACACATTTATTTGATTCACTAATGTATTCACTAGCTCATTCATTCACTCACTCATTCACTAATTCATTCAATTATTCATTCATTCACACATTTACTCATTCATTCATTCACTCACTGACTAATTCATTCACTCATTGATTCACTAATTCATTCACTCATTCAATACTCATTTAATCATTCATTCGCTCATTCATTCATTCACTCCTTCATTCACTCACTCACTCAATCACACATGTATTCATTCACTCATTCACTCACTCTTTTATTCATTCACTTACTCATATGTTCATTCACTAAATCTTTCTCTCATTAATTCATTCACTACTTCATTCTCTCACTCATTCATTCACTCACTCCGTCATTCACTCTTTCACTCACTCATTCATTCACTCACTCACTGATTCAATCATTCACTCATTCATTCATTCACTCACTCACTCACTAATTCATTCACTCACTCATTCATTCTTTCATTCACTAATTCATTCACTCACTATTTAATTCACTCACTCATTAATTCATTCACTCATTCATCATTCACTCTTTCATTTATTCACTAATCCATTCACTCACTCACACATTCCCTCATTCACTCACTCATTCATTCACTCTCTCACTCATTCACTCAATACTTAATTCATGTACTAATTCATTCATTCCCTCACTCATTCATATCTCACTCATCATTGAGTAATTCATTCATGAACTCATTCATTCACTAATTCATTCACTCATTCATTCAATCACTCACTCACTCATTTACTCACACATTCATTTGATTCACTAAATCATTCACTCACTCAATCATTCACTCATTTTTTCATATCTCACTGCATCATGCAGTCTCTCATTCATTCACTCACTCATTCATTCATCCTCCAACTCATTCATTCATTAATTTGTTCATTCATTCACTAATTCATTCACTCACTTATTCATTCATTCACCTCACTCCTTCACTTATTCACTCACTCATTCACTCCTTCACTCATTCACCCATTCATACATTCATTCACTCAATGAATCATGCAGTCTCTCATTCATTCATTCACTCACTCACTCGTTCACTCATTCAATCATTCACTGACACATTCACTCATTCATTCACAAACTCATTCATTCACTCATTCATTCATCACTTTTTCATTCACTCATTCACTCAGTCACTGACTCATTCACAAACTCATTCATTCACTCATTCATTCATTCACTCACTGACTCATTCATTAATTCATTCATTCACCACTTTATTCTCTCACTCTTTCATTCACTCAATAATTATTCATTAATTCATTCACTCGTTCACAACACATTCATTCACTAACTCATTCATTCAATAATCCATTTACTCATTCATTCACTCACTCATTTATCCACTCACTTCCTCATTTTTTCAGTAGTTCTTTTATTCACTCACTCATACATTCATTCACTTTCACACATTAACACTAATTTATTCACTCATTCATTCCCTCACTCATTCATTCACTCACTCATTCTTCACTCACTTACTGACTCACTCATTAATTCATTAACTCAATCATTCATTCATTCTCTCACTCATTCATTCACTCAATCATTGATTCACTAATTCTTTCAGTTACTCACTCATTCGCTCACTTATTCATTCACAAATTCATTCATTCTCTCACTCATTCACAAATTCATTCACTCACTCATTCATTCACACACTCATTCATTCAATAATTCCTTCACTCACTCGCCCACTCATTCACTCCTTCACTCATTCACCCACTCATACATTCATTCACTCACTGAATCATGCAGTCTCTCATTCATTCATTCACTAATTAATTCACTCATTCAATCATTCACTGACTCATTTATTCACTCACTCATTCACTAATTCATTCACTCACTCATTCAATCACTCATTCATTCTGTCACTTACTCAATCTTTCAGTAATTCGTTCATTTACTCACTCATTCATTCACTCGCTCAGTCATTCACTTATTCATTCATTCACTGATTTATTCATTCACTAATTCACTCACTCACTCATTCACTCATGCATTCATTCACAAACACATTTATACAATCAATCACTCATTCACTCTTTCATTCACTCATTCATTCCTTGTCTCATTCATTCACGCAATCATTAATTCATTCATTAATTCATTCACTCACACATTCATTAACTATTTATTCACTCATTCACTCTTTCACTCACTTACTCGCTCATTCATTCACTAATTCATTCACTTAAACACTAATTCACCAATTAATTCACTCATTCATTCATTTGCTCATTCATTCATTCACTCAGATACTCATAAATTCACTCACTAATTTATTCATTCACTCACTCAGTCATTCTCTCACAAACTTATTCACTAATTCATTCAATCATCTATTCACTAATTTGTTCATTCAATCACTCAATCTATCACTCATTCATTCACAAATCCATTCACTCATTCATTCGATCACTCACTAATTCATTCACTCACTCTTTCTTTCACTCATTCAACCACTCACTCATTCACTATCATTCATTAATTCCTTCACTCATTCACTCATTCACCTCAATCATTCACTCACTCATTCATTCATTCACTCACTCAGACACTCATTGACTAATTCATTCACTCAATCATTCATTCACTCACTCATTCATTCACTAATTCATTCACTCTCATTCATTCACTTACTCATTCACTCATTCGATCAATCATTAATTCAATCATTCACTCAGTCATTCACTCGCTCACTCATTCACTAATGAATTTAGTGATTCTCAGGCTGACAGGCTCTAACTAGTGGGGTGCCGTAAGGATTGGTGCTTGGGCCTCAGCTATTTACACTCGGTCCCTTCATCAAAGTCATTAATATAGATTGTAATGTATCCAAGATTGCTGATGATACAAAGCTAGGTGGGAAAGTAAACTGTGAGGAGGACACAAAGAGTCTGCAAAGGGATAAAGACAGGTTAAGTGAGTGGGCAAGAAGGTGGCAGATGGAGTATAATGTGGGGAAATGTGAGGTTATTCACTTTGGTAGGAAGAATAGAAAAACAGAATATTTTCTAAATGGTGAGAAACTATTAAATGTTGGTGTTCAGAGGGATTTGGGTGTCCTGGTACAAGAAACACAAAAAGTTAGTATGCAGGTACAGCAAGCAATTAGGAAGGCAAATGGTATGTTGGCCTTTATTGCAAGGGGGTTGGAGTACAAGAGTGAGGAAGTCTTACTACAATTATACAGGGCTCTAGTGAGACCTCACCTGGAGTACTGCGTACAGTTTTGGTCTCCTTATCGAAGGAAGGATATACTTGCCTTAGAGACGGTGCCACGAAGGTTCACTAGATTAATTCCTGGGATGAGAGGGTTGTCCTATGAGGAGAGATTGAGTAGAATGGGCCTATACTCTCTGGAGTTTAGAAAAATAAGAGGTGATCTCATTGAAACAAAGAAGATTCTGAGGGGGCTTGACAGGGTAGACAGGGCAGTGTCCTAGGCCCAACCATTTCAGCTGCTTCATCAATAACCTTCCCTCCATCATAAGGTCAGAAATGGAGATGTTCGCTGATGATTGCACAGTGTTCAGTTCCATTCGCAACCCCTCAGATAATGAAGCAGTCTGAGCCCGCATGCAGCAAGATCTGGACAACATCCAGGCTTGGGCTGATAAGTGGCAAGTAACATTTGCACCAGACAATGACCATCTCCAACAAGAGAGAGTCTAACCACCTCCCCTTGACATTCAACGGCATTACCATCGCCGAATCCCCCACCATCAACAGCCTGGGGGTCACCATTGACCAGAAACTTAACTGGACCAGCCATATAAATACTGTGGCTACAAAAGCAGGTCAGAGGCTGGGTATTCTGCGGTGAGTGACTCACCTCCTGACTCCCCAAAGCCTTTCCACCATCTACAAGGCACAAGTCAGGAGTGTGATGGAATACTCTCCACTTGCCTGGATGAGTGCAGCCCCAACAACACTCAAGAAGCTCGACACCATCCAAGACAAAGCAGCCCGCTTGATTGGCACCCCATCCACCACCCTAAACATTCACTCCCTTCACCACCGGCGCACAGTGGCTGCAGTGTGTACCATCCACAGGATGCACTGCAGCAACTCGCCAAGGCTTCTTCAACGGCACCTCCCAAACCTGCGACCTCTACCACCTAGAAGGACAAGGTTGTATATTCAGTGGCCTTTTAGATGACACCTTTCTGTCTGCTCACTGTGATTGCCTTGGCAACGGGCAGTAATCACCAGGCATTGTTATGTGATCTTAAAATGCGAAGGATTCGAAATTGTCATTTCCACACCGCCTGAGGAAGGGGAAAGCCCCCGAAAGCTTGTGGGATTAAAAATAAAATCGTTGGACTATAACTTGGTATTGTAAAATTGTTTACAATTGTTAACCCCAGTCCATCACCGGCATCTCCACATCATAGAAGGACAAGAGCAGCAGGCACATGGGAACAACACCACCTGCACGTTCCCCTCCAAGTCACACACCATCCCGACTTGGAAATATATCGGCCGTTCCTTCATCGTCGCTGGGTCAAAATCCTGGAACTCCCTTCCTAACAGCACTGTGGGAGAACCTTCACCACATGGACTGCAGCGGTTCAAGAAGGCGGCTCACCACCACCTTCTCAAGGGCAATTAGGGATGGGCAATAAATGCCGGCCTCGCCAGCGACACCCACATCCCGTGAACGAATGAAAAAGGGTAGATACTGAGAGGTTGTTTCGCATGGCTGCAGAGTCTAGAACTAGGGGGCATAGTCTGAGGATAAGGGGTCGGCCATTTAAGACTGAGATGAGGAGGAATTTCTTCACTCAGAGGGTTGTGAATCTTTGGAATTCTCTACCCCAGAGGGCTGTGGATGCTCAGTCATTGAATATATCCAAGGCTGAGATCGATAGATTTCTGGACTCCAGGGGAATCAAGGGATATGGGGATCGGGCGGGAAAGTGGAGTTGAGGTCAAAGATCAGCCATGATCTGATTGAATGGCGGAGCAGGCTCGAGGGCCATATGGCCTAGTCCTGCTCCTATTTCTTATGTTCTTATGAATTCATTTATTCTTTCATTCACTAATTCATTCACTCACTCACTGATTCACTCATTCACTCACAAAAACATTTATTCACTCAATCACTCATTCACTTATTCTCTCACTCATTCATTCCTTCTCTCACGCATTCATGCAATCATTAATTCATTCACTATAACATTCACTCACTCATTCATTAGCAATTTATTCACTGATTCATTCATTCACTCATTGATTCATTCACTAATTACTTCACTCCCTCGATCATTCACTAATTCATTCACTTGCTCATTCATTCACAAATTCAATCCCTCATTCTTTGATTCAGTCATTCATTCACTCACTCACTAATTCACTAATTAATTCACTTACTCATTCACTCACTCATTGATTGATTCACTAATTCATTTACTCATTCACCCATTCATTCACGAATTCATTTATTCTCTCATTCATTCACTCATTCATTCATTCACTAATTCATTCGTTCGCTCACTCACTCATTCACTAATTCATTCACTCACTCACTCATTCACTAATTCATTCACTCATTCACCCATTCACTCATTTGTTCACTCATTCATTCCCTCACTTATTCATTCCTTCACTAATTAATTCATTTATTCATTCTTTCATTCACTCACTAATTTATTCATTCTCTCATCATTCATTCATTCAATAATTCATTCACTCATTAGAATCATAGAATCATAGAAAGGTTACAGCACGGAAGGAGGCCATTCAGCCCATCGAGTCCGGCTCTATGCAAGAGCAATCCAGCTAGTCCCACTCCCCCGCCCTATCCCCGTAGCCCTGCAAATTTTTTCCCTTCAAGTACTTATCCAGTTCCCTTTTGAAGGCCATGATTGAATCTGCCTCCACCACCCCCTCGGGCAGTGCATTCCAGATCCTAACCACTCGCTGTGTAAAATGTTTTTCCTCATGTCACCTTTGGTTCTTTTGCCAATCACCTTAAATCTGTGTCCTCTGGTTCTTGACCCTTCCACCAATGGGAACAGTTTCTCTCTATCTACTCTGTCTGGACCCTTCATGATTTTGAATACCTCGATCAAATCTCCTCGTAACCGTCTCTGTTCCAAGGAGAACAACCCCAGCTTCTCCAGTCTATCCACATAACTAAAGTCCATCATCCCTGGAATCATTCTAGTAAATCTCTTCTGCACCCTCTCTAAGGCCTTCACATCTTTCCTAAAGTGCGGTGCCCAGAACTGGACACAATACTCCAGTTGTGGCTGAACCAGTGTTTTATAAAGGTTCATCATGACTTCCATACTTTTGTATTCTCTGCCTCTATTTATAAAGCCCAGGTTCCCGTCTGCTTTTTTTACCACTTTCTCAACCTGCCTTGCTACCTTCATTGATTTGTGTACATTTCCCCTCAGATCTCTCTGTTCCTGTACCCCTTTTAGAATTGTGCCCTCTAGTTTATATTGCATCTCCTCGTTCTTCCCACTGAAATGTATCACTTCGCATTTTTCTGCGTTAAATTTCATCTGCCACGTGTCCGCCCATTCCACCAGCCTGTTTATATCCTCTTGAAGTCTATCACTATCCTCCTCACTGTTCACTACACTTCCAAGTTTTGTGTCATCTGCAAATTTTGAAATTGTGCCCTGTACACCCAAGTCCAAGTCATTAATATATATCAAGAAAAGCAGTGGTCCCAGCACCGACCCCTGGGGAACACCACTGTACACCTCCCTCCAGTCTGAAAAACAACCGTTCACCACTACTCTCTGTTTCCTGTCACTTAGCCAATTCTGTATCCATGTTGCTACTGCCCCCTTTATTCCATGGGCTTCAATCTTGATGATAAGCCTACCATGCGGCACTTTATTAAACGCCTTTTGAAAGTCCATATACATCACATCAACTGCATTGCCCTCATCGACCCTCTCTGTTACCTCATCAAAAACCTCTATCAGATTAGTTAAACACGATTTAACAAATCCGTGCTGGCTTTCCCTAATCAATCCACACTCGTCCAAGTGACTGTTAATTCTGTCCCGGATTATCTTTTTTAAAAGTTTCCCCATCACTGAGGTTAAACTGACTGGCCTGTAGTTGCTGGGTTTATCCTTACACCCTTTTTTGAACAAGGGTGTAACATTTACAATTCTCCAGTCCTCTGGCACCACCCCCGTATCTACGGATGTTTGGAAGATTATGGCCAGTACCTCTGCAATTTCCATCCTTACTTCCCTCAGCAACCTCGGATGCATCCCATCCGGACCGGGTGACTTATCTACTTTAAGTACAGCTAGTCTTTCTAGTATCTTCTCTTTATCAATTATTATCCAATCCAGTATCTCAACTATATCTTCCTTTACTGAGACTCTGGCAGCATCTTCTTCCTTGGTAAAGACAGATGCAAAGTACTCATTTAGTACCTCGGCCATCCCCTCTGCCTCTACGAGTAGATCTCCTTTATGATCCCTAATCGGTCCCACCCCTCCTCTTACTACCCGTTTACTGTTTACATGCCTGTAGAAGACTTTTGGATTCCCTTTTATGTTGGCCGCCAGTCTATTCTCATACTCTCTCTTTGCCCCTCTTATTTCCTTTTTCACTTCCCCTCTGAACTTTCTATATTCTGCCTGGTTCTCACTTGTATTATCAACCTGACATCTATCATACGTCCCCTTTTTTTCTGTTTCATCTTACTCTCTATCTCTTTTATCATCCCGAGAGCTCTGGCTTTAGTTGCCCTACCTTTCCCCCTCGTGGGAATGTACCCAGACTGTACCCCAACCATCTCCTCTTTAAAGGCCACCCACTGTTCAATTACAGTTTTGTCTCTGCCAATCTTTGATTCCAATTTACCCGGGCCAGATCTGTTCTCATCCCATTGAAATTGGCCCTCCTTCAATTGTGTATTTTTACTTTAGAGTGATCTGTGTCCTTTTCCATAGCTATTCTAAACCTTACGATAAATGTTCCCCCACTGACACTTGCTCCATTTGGCCCACCTCATTCCCCAGAACCAGATCCAGCAATGCCTCCTTCCTCACTGGGTCTGAAACATACTGATCAAGAAAGTTCTCCTGAACACATTTCAGAAATTCCTCCCCCTCTTTGCCCCTTATATTATTACTATCCCAGTCTATATTAGGATAGATTAATCAATCATTCATTCATTCATCACTTAATCATTCATTTATTCACTAATCCATTCACTCACTGATTCATTCACTTACTCAGTCATTCATTCATATAATCATTCACTTATTAATTCATTCACTAGTTCATTCAGTTACTCATTCAATCATTCATGCACTTATTCTCTTACTCACTCATTCATTCACTTACTCATTCATTCTTTCACTCAGCCAATCAATAATTAATTCAATCATTCACTCATTCATTCATTCACTCGCTCATTCACTAATGAATTCATTTATTCATTCAATCATTAATTCATTGACTCACTCATTCACCCACTCATTCATTCACCAATCCATTTACTCACTCACTCTTTCATTCACTAATTCATTCACTCACTCACTCATTCACTCACTCACTCACTCATTCGTTCACTCTTTCTTTCACTCAGATATTCTTTCATTCACTAACTCATTTATACATTAATTCATTCACGCAATTATTCATTCATTCCCTAATTCATTCACGCACACATTCATTCATTCACTCACTCATTCATTGACTCACACACTCATTCACTATTTCATTCACTCATTCATTCATTAACTCATTCACTCACTAATTTATTCATTCACTCACTCATTCAGTCACTCACACAGTCATTCACTAATTCATTCACTCCTCCATTCAATAATTCATTCTATCATTAACTCATTCATTCACTCATTCATCATTCACTCATTCATTGATTCACTCACTCATTCAGTCACTCACTCATTCATTCTCAAACTCATTCATTAACTTACCACTTATTCACTCATTCATTCACTCATGCTCTCACTCATTCCCACAATCATTAATTCATTCACAAATTCATTCATTCACTCATTCATTCACTAATCCATTCATTTACTCATTCATTCACTAATTCCCTGACTCATTCATTTACTCTCACTCACTCACACAATCATTAAATAATTCACTAATTCATTCACAAACCCATTCATTAACTGTTCATTTGCTCACTCTTTCTTTCACTCATTCAACTACCCACTCATTCTCTAATGTATTCACTCATTCATTCATTTATCCATTCACTCACCCACTCGTTAAATTCACTAATGAATTCACTCATTCACTCATTCATTCATTTACTCATTCATTCACTAATTTGTTCTTCTACTCATTCATTCATTCACTAATTCATTCACTCACTCATTGATTGACTCACACACTCATTCACTAATTCACTCACTCATCCCTTCCTTCTCTCAATCATTCACGCAATTATTAACTCATTCACTATTTCACTCACTCACTCATTCATTAACAATTCATTCACTAATTCATTCACTTGCTCATTCATTCACTCATTCAATCACTCACTCATTCACAAATTAATTCACTCATTCGTAAATGCAGTCATTCATTCACTCACTCAATAATTCATGAATGAATTCACTCATTCATTCAATAATTAATTTACTCACTCATTCACTCACTCATTCATTCACTAATTCATTCACTCAAACACTCATTCACCAATTAATTATCTCATTAATTCACTCATTCATTTGTTAACTCACTCATTCACTATTTCATTCACTCATTAATTCACTAATTAATTCATTCACTCATTCTTCCACTCACTTGTTCACTCTCTCACTCACTTACTTAATAATTTATTCCCTAACTCATTCATTCATTCACTAATTCACTCACTCACTCATCCATTCACTAATTTATTAATTCACTCAATCATTCATTCATCACACACACTCATTCACTAATTCATTCAATTATACATTCAATAATTAACTCATTCATTCACTCATTCATCACTCACTCACTCATTCATTTATTCACAAATCCATTCACTCACTCATTCATTCCCTCACTCATTCAGTCATTCACTAGCTCATTCTCAAACTCATTCATTAACTCACTCACTCATTCACTCATTCATTCACTCATTCATTAATCATTCACTAATTCATTAATTATCTAATTCAATCACTCACACATTTATTCACTAATTAATTCACTCACTCATTCATTCAATCAGACACTCATTCACTCCCTCAATCATGCACTCTCATTCATTCACACAATCATTAAATCATTCAATAATCCCCTCGGGCAGTGCATTCCAGATCCTAACCACTCGCTGTGTAAAAAAGTTTTTCCTCATGTCACCTTTGGTTCTTTTGCCAATCACCTTAAATCTATGTCCTCTGGTTCTTGACCCTTCCACTAATGGGAACAGTTTCTCTCCATCTATTCTGTCACTCACACACTCATTTACAATAAATTCTGTCATTCATTCACTCGTTCATTCACTAATTCATTCACAAATTCATTCACTCATTCATTCACTCATCTATCATTCACTCATTCATTTACTGACTTATTCAGTCACTGCCTCATTCATTCTCAAGCTCATTCATTAACTCTCACTCATCCACGCATTTGCTCACTCACTGATTCAATCTCTCACTCATTCCCTCAATCATTAATTCATTCACTCATTCATTCACTAATTTATTCTTTCACAAATTCATTCACTCATGCATTCATTCACTTACTCAGTCACTAATTCATTCACTCAATCACTCATTCAATAATTTATTAATTCCCTAATTGATTCACTCACCCATTCGTTCATTCACTCAATCTTTAATTCATCCACTGATTCACTCATTCATTCACTTTTTCACTCACTCATCCATTCACTCATTATTTCATTCAGTCATTCTTTCATTCACTCACTCATTCATACATTCATTCACGAATACATTTGCTCCCTCATTCATTCGTACCCTCACTCATTCATTCACTAATTTATTCACTCATTCATTCACTAATTCCTTCACTCACTCATTCATTCACTTACTTACTCATTTTTTCAGTTATTCATTCATTCACTCACTCATTCATTGACTCACATCTCATTCACTAATTCATCCACTCATTCATTTACTGTTTCACTTACTCATTCATTCACTCAGTCACTCATTCACCAACTCATTTGTTTACTTATTCACTCACTCCCTCATTCATTCACAAATACATTCACTCCCTCATTCATTCACTAATGTGTTGACACACTCAATCATTCACTCATTCATTCACTTACTCACTCATTCATTCACTAATCTATTCATTCATTCATTCATTCACTCATTCATTCAGGCATTCATCTCTCACTCATTGATTCATTCACTAATTTGTTCGATCACTCATTCATTCACTCACTCATTGATTCAGTCACTAATTAATTCACTCCCTCAATCATTTACTAATTCATTCACTCATTCATTCATTCATTCATTCAATCCCTCACTCATTCACAAATTAATTAATTCATTCATAGGTTCAGTCACTCATTCATTCAAAAATAATTTACTCTATCATTCATTCAATCACTCGTTGATTCATTCACTAACTCATTTACTCACTCACTCATTCACTAATTCATTCACTCAAACACTAACCAATTAATGCACTCATTCATTCACTCACTCATTCACTAATTCATTTACTCTCTCATTCATTAAATCATTCATTCATTCACTCAATCATTCACTAATTCATTCACTCACTCATTCACTAATTCATTTACTCTTTCATTCATTAAATCATTCATTCATTCACTCAATCATTCACTAATTCATTCACTCACTCATTCACTAATTCATTCACTCACTCATTCACTAATTCATTCACTCACTCATTCACTAATTCATTCACTCATTCACTCATTCATTCCCTCGCTCATTCATTCATTCACTAATACATTCACTCACTCATTCTTTTACTCACTTACTCACTCATTCATTCACTAATTTATTCATTCACTCACACACTCATTCACAATTCATTCTGTCATTCATTCACCCATTCATTCACTAATTCATTCAATCATTCATTCACTCATCTACCATTCACTCATTCATTTACTCACTATCTCAATCACTCACACATTCATTCTCAAGCTCATTCATTAACTCATTCATTCATTCCCTCAATCATTAATTCATTCACTAATTCATTCATTCACTCATTCATTCTCTCACTCATTAATTCACTAATTCACCCACTCATTCATTCACTCACTCATTCATTCACTTACTCACTCAGTCACTAATTCATTCACTCACTCATTCTTTCACTCATTCATTCTTTCACTCACTCACTCATTCACTAATTCATCCACTCATTCATTTACTGTTTCACTTACTCATTCATTCACTCAGTCACTCATTCACCAACTCATTTGTTTACTTATTCACTCACTCCCTCATTCATTCACAAATACATTCACTCCCTCATTCACTAATGTGTTGACACACTCAATCATTCACTCATTCATTCACTTACTCACTTTTCACTAATTCATGAACTTTTCATTCATTAATGCATTCACTTGTTCATTCCCTCATGCATTCACTCACTTATGCATTCATTCACCAATTCATTCACTCACTCATTCATTCGCTCACTCACTCAATGATTAATTCAGTTGCTCATTCGTTCACTAATTCATTCACTCATTCATTCATTCCCTTACTCATTCATTTATTAACTTATTCATTCATTGATTGTGTTTTGTATTTATTGTGCTGTATTTGTGTTTTGTATGTAATGTGCTGTATTTGTGTTGTGTATTTAACGTGGTGTATTTGTGTTTTGTATGTAATATGCCGTATTTGTGTTTTGTATTTAATGTGCTGTATTTGTGTTTTGTATGTATTGTGCTATATTTGTGTTTCGTATTTATTGTGCTGTATTTGTGTTTTGTATTTATAGTGCTGTATTTGTGGTTTGTATGTATTGTGCTGTGTTTCTGTTTTGTATTTATTGTGCTGAATGTGTGGTTTGTATGTATTGTGCTGTATTTGTGTTTTGTATGTAATGTGCTGTATTTGTGTTTTGTATGTATTGTGCTGGATTTGTGTTTTGTATTTATTGTGCTGTATTTGTGTTTTTTATGTAATGTGCTGTATTTGTGTTTTGTATGTATTGTGCTGTATTTGTGTTTTGCATTTATTGTGCTGTATTTGTGTTTTGTATGTATTGTGCTGTATTTGTTTTGTATGTATTGTGCTGTATTTGTGTTTTGTATTTAAAGTGCTGTATTTGTGTTTTGTATGTATTGTGCTGTATTTGTGTTTTGTATTTATTGTGCTGTATTTGTGTTTTGTATGGATTGTGCTGTATTTGTGTTTTGTATTTAAAGTGCTGTATTTGTGTTTTGTATGTTTTGTGCTGTATTTGTGTTTTGTATGTATTGTGCTGTATTTGTGTTTTGTACTTATTGTGCTGTATTTATGTTTTGTATGTATTGTGCTGTATTTGTGTTTTGTATTTATTGTGCTGTATTTGTGTTTTGTAAGTATTGAGCTGTATTTGTGTATTGTATTTATTGTGCTATATTTGTGTTTTGTATGTAGTGTGCTGTATTTGTGTTTTGTATTTATTGTGCTGTATATGTGTTTTGTATTTATTGTGCTGTATTTGTGTTTTGTATGTATTGTGCAGTATTTCTGTTTTGTATTTATTGTGCAGTATTTGTGTTTTGTATGTATTGTGCTGTATTTCAGTTTTGTATTTATTGTGCAGTATTTGTGTTTTGTATGTATTGTGCAGTATTTGTGTTTTGTATGTATTGTGCTGTATTTGTGTTTTGTATTTATTGTGCTATATTTGTGTTTTGTATGTATTGTGCTGTATTTGTGTTTTGTATTTATTGTGCTGTATTTGTGTTTATTACTTATTGTGCTGTATTTATGTTTTGTATGTATTGTGCTGTATTTGTGTTTTGTATTTGTTGTGCTGTATTTGTGTTTTGTATGTATTGAGCTGTATTTGTGTATTGTATTTATTGTGCTGTATTTGTGTTTTGTATGTATTGTGCTGTATTTGTGTTTTGCATTTATTGTGCTGTATTTGTGTTTTGTATTTATAGTGCTGTATTTGTGGTTTGTATGTATTGTGCTATATTTGTGGTTTGTATGTATTGTGCTGTATTTGTGTTTTGTATGTAATGTGCTGTATTTGTGTTTTGTATTTATTGTGCTGTATTTGTGTTTTGTATGTATTGTGCTGTATTTGTGTTTTGTATGTAATGTGCTGTATTTGTGTTTTGTATTTATTGTGCTGTACTTGTGTTTTGTATGTATTGTGCTGTATTTGTTTTTTGTATTTATTGTGCTGTATTTGTGTTTTGTATGTAATGTGTTGTATTTGTGTTTTGTCTGTATTGTGCTGTATTTGTGTTTTTATTTATTGTGCTGTATTTGTGTTTTGTATGTATTGTGCTGTATTTGTGTTTTGTATTTATTGTGCTGTATTTGTGTTTATTACTTATTGTGCTGTATTTATGTTTTGTATGTATTGTGCTGTATTTGTGTTTTGTATTTGTTGTGCTGTATTTGTGTTTTGTATGTATTGAGCTGTATTTGTGTATTGTATTTATTGTGCTGTATTTGTGTTTTGTATGTATTGTGCTGTATTTGTGTTTTGTATTTATTGTGCTGTATTTGTGTTTTGTATGTATTGTGCTGTATTTGTGTTTTGTATGTAATGTGTTGTATTTGTGTTTTGTATGTAATGTGTTGTATTTGTGTTTTGTATGTAATGTGCTGTATTTGTGTTTTGTATTTATTGTGCTGTACTTGTGTTTTGTATGTATTGTGCTGTATTTGTTTTTTGTATTTATTGTGCTGTATTTGTGTTTTGTATGTAATGTGTTGTATTTGTGTTTTGTCTGTATTGTGCTGTATTTGTGTTTTTATTTATTGTGCTGTATTTGTGTTTTGTATGTATTGTGCTGTATTTGAGTTTTGTACTTATTGTGCTGTATTTATGTTTTGTATGTATTGTGCTGTATTTGTGTTTTGTATTTATTCGCTGTATTTGTGTTTTTTATTTATAGTGCTGTATTTGTGTTTTGTATGTAATGTGCTGTATTTGTGTTTTGTATTTATTGTGCTGTATTTGTGTTTTGTATGTAATGTGCTGTATTTGTGTTTTGTATTTATTGTGCTGTATTTGTGTTTTGTATTTATTGTGTTGTATTTGTGTTTTGTATTTATTGTGCTGTATTTGTGTTTTGTATTTATTGTGTTGTATTTGTGTTTTGTATTTATTGTGCTGTATTTGTGTTTTGTATTTATTGTGCTGTATTTGTGTTTTGTATGTAATGTGTTGTATTTGTGTTTTGTTTGTAATGTGCTGTATTTGTGTTTTGTATTTATTGTGCTGTATTTGTGTTTTGTATGTATTGTGTTGTATTTGTGTTTTGTATTTATTGTGCTGTATTTGTGTTTTGTATTTATTGTGCTGTATTTGTTCAGTTCATCTAAAAATCTGAACTTCAAAAGAATGATTGGTTTAATTGTCACTATCCCATCGGCCAGGAATCTGAGAGCGTGGGTCGCCATCTCGGTAATAATGAAAACCGAGCAGGTTCTATGACGGGTGAGGGATCTTTCCCTCAGATTATAGTCCAGGCGGTGAGGCTCAAAATTACCCAAATAGGCGAATAGAGAGACTTCCATTGAGTCCAGCTGTTCTCGTATTACCGGAGGGGATCTCAGGCTGCTGAACTTCTCGAATATCCTCCTTCAGGGAGACTTCACAAAATAACACAATCTGCCAGTATCGCAAGGGATATAGGAAGATTAAACCTACAGAATTGGCAGTGCCAATAAACAGAGCTTTGTCTTCCAATATTAAAAACATGACATTTCTTCAGAAGTTCTTACTGATCCTAATGAACCCATTGTAGACTTTACACATTCATTACACATTCATTGATATACCAGAATGACACAGAATTACATGGATTTACAGCTCAGAAAGCTGACAGTGTAGCTCACCCTCAGTACTGACCCTCCGACAGTGTAGCTCACCCTCAGTACTGACCCTCCGACAGTGTAGCTCACCCTCAGTACTGACCCTCCCTCAGTGTGCAGTCCCTCAGTACTGACCCTCCGACAGTGCAGCACTCCCTCAGTACTGACCCTCCGACAGTGCACCACTCCCTCAGTACTGACCCTCCCACAGTGCAACTCTCCCTCAGTACTGACCCTCCGACAGTGCAGCTCTCCCTCAGTACTGACCCTCCGACAGTGCAGCGCTCCCTCAGTACTGACCCTCCGACAGTGCAGCGCTCCCTCAGTACTGACCCTCCGACAGTGCAGCGCTCCCTCAGTACTGACCCTCCGACAGTGCAGCGCTCCCTCAGTACTGACCCTCCGACAGTGCAGCGCTCCCTCAGTACTGACCCTCCGACAGTGCAGCGCTCCCTCAGTACTGACCCTCCGACAGTGCAGCGCTCCCTCAGTACTGACCCTCCGACAGTGCAGCGCTCCCTCAGTACTGACCCTCCGACAGTGCAGCGCTCCCTCAGTACTGACCCTCCGACAGTGCAGCGCTCCCTCAGTACTGACCCTCCGAAAGTTCAGCGCTCCCTCAGTACTGACCCTCCGACAGTGCAGCGCTCCCTCAGTACTGACCCTCCGACAGTGCAGCACTCCCTCAGTAGTGTACTGGGTGTGTTAGTCTAGATTATCTGCTCATATGAATGGCGAGATAATTTCATAGTGAGCTGTGGAACTCTACGTTCTCCTGCTTTCCACATCTGAGTGACACACAACAGTATCCATGGAAACCTCCGTGGGCATTACTGTGCAGCCTCTGTGTTCTGTGACTTGGCCTCTCCTTCATTAATTGCCTGACATTGTTGGTTTACTCTTCCTTTATTGAGTAGGTGGAGTTTCCTTTCAACTAAGACAAAAGGTGAAAGCTCAATTTCATAATACTAGGTTTCCTCCGAGCTTTTAGTCTCTCAGAATACAGCAGTGACAAGAACTCGTGACTATAGCAACAGAATGCCTTTCCCCTCCACGTGCCCACAGTGCTCGGCCTTCTGCTGTGATTGTGTAATTCACCACACATTATGGAGCTGGAACAATGAACAACCCCCATTAGAGCCAATCCTCGGGTCAGTGAGATCGAATCCACACTGAAACTCGGCAACAGGGGGCGTGCACATCACCTCTGACCCAATAATAGTGTCGAGGGAGCTTTACTCTGTATCTAACCCGCGTTGTGCCTGTCCTGAGAGTGTGTGGTGGGACAGGAGGTGCTTCAGATCGATATCATCTCATTGCCCACCTCTGCCGTGCACAGTAACTTTCAAACACACTTGCACCATGACGGCAGTTGGGGTCTCTCTGGAATGTTGGGGTATGTCGAGGAATGACGAGGCTGTGTCTGAGGATGATGCTCTGTAACTCTCAGCTGGCACCACTGCCACCCATGACCCTCAGTCCTCACCTGGACCTCTCTACGGGGTGAACGCGATCTCAAGCATAATGTTTGTTTAAAAGCTGTTAATAGAATTACACCGAATGCACAGCACAGAAACAGGCCATTCGGCCCAATGGATCTATCCCGGTGTTTATGCTCCACACGAGCCTCCTCCCTCCCTACTCCATCTCACCCAATCACCATCTCCTTCTTTTCCTTTCTCCCTCATGTGTTTATCGAGCTTCCCCTTAAATGTATCGATGTTATTCACCTCAACCACTCCATGTGGGAGTGAGTTCCACATTCTCACCACTCTCTGGGGAAAGAAGTTTCTCCTGAATTCCCAATTGGATTTATTAATGACCATCTTATATTTTTGGCCCCTGGTTCCGGTCTCCCCCACAAGTGGAAACATCTCCTCTTCGTCGACCCGATCAAACCCTTTCATAATTTTAAAGACCTCGATCAGGTCCCCCCTCAGCCTTCTCTTTTCCAGAGAGAAGAACCCCAGCCTGTTCAATCTTTCCTGATAGTTATAATCTCTCTGTTCTGGTAAATCTGCTCCAGGAGATGTGGCACTCACTCGAATTGGTGACTCAGAGAACACATTCATGGGCAGCTGAATGCTCAGTGCTGACATATTGTCTCCAGTTGTTTAACAGGATGAGAGACATGTGCAGCGGGAAGCTTCAATCTGTTTCACTGGGCCTGAAACACAATAACAGATAGTGAGAATCAAAACAGCTCTCGCTGAAGTTGTCCCTCAACCTGATCGAGTGACAGCCATTATCGAACAGGTATGACAGCATAGTGGTTATGTTACTGAACTAGTAATCCAGCGGCTCGAACTAATAATCTGGGGTCATGAGTTCAAATCCCGCCACGGCAGCTGGGGAAGTTTAAATTCAAATAATTAAATAAAGTCTGCAATTTAAAAAAAAAACTAGTATCAGTAATGGTGGCCATGAAACTACCGGATTGTCATAAAAACCAATTCACGAATGTCCTTCAGTGTAAGGAAACCTGCCGTCCTTACCCGGTCTGGCCTAAATGTGACTCCAGACCCACAGCAATGTGGTTGACACTTAATTGTGCTCTGAAATGGCCTAGCAAGTCACTCAGTTGTAAAATCTCACTACCAAAAGTCATAATAAGAATAAAACTGAACTGACCAACTCGGCACTGGACACGACAAAGGCAAACCAAGCCCAGTCGACCCTGCAAAGTCCTCCTCACTAACATCTGGGGACTTGTGCCAAAATTGGGAGAGCTGTCCCACAGACTAGTCAAGCAACAGCCTGACATAGCCATACTCACAGAATCATACCTTTCAGCCAACGTCCCAGACTCTTCCATCACTATCCCTGGGTATGTCCTGTCCCACCGGCAGGACAGACCCACCAGAGGTGGCGGTACAGTGATGTACAGTCAGGAGGGAGTGGCCCTGGGAGTCCTCAACATTGACTCCGGACCCCATGAAATCTCATGGCATCAGGTCAAACATGGGCAAGGAAACCTCCAGCTGATTACCACCTACCGCCCTCCCTCAGCTGATGAATCAGTCCTCCTCCATGTTGAGAAGCACTTGGAGGAAGCACTGAGGGTAGCAAGGGCACAGAATGCACTCTGGGTGGGGGACTTCAATGTCCATCACCAAGAGTGGCTCGGTAGCACCACTGCTGGCCGAGTCCTGAAGGACATAGCTGCCAGACTGGGCCTGCGGCAGGTGGTGAGTGAACCAACAGAAGAGAAAAACCTACTTGACCTTGTCCTGACGTGTCGCAAATGCATCTGTCCATGACAGTATTGGTCGGAGTGACCACCGCACAGTCCTCGTGGACATGAAGTCCCATTTTCGCACTGAGGACACCATCCAACGGGATAGATTCAGAACAGATCGAGCAGCTCAAAACTGGTGCATCCATGAAGTACTGTGGGCCATCAGCAGCAGCAGAATTGTATTCCAGCACAATCTGTAACCTCATGGCCCGGCATGTTCCTCACTCTACCATTACCAACAAGCCAGGGGATCAAACCTGGTTCAATGAGTGTTGTAGAGAGCATGCCAGGAGCAGCACCAGGCGTACCTAAAAATGAGGTGCCAACCTGGTGAAGCTACAACTCAGGACGACATGCATGCTAAACAGCGGAAGCAACATGCTATAGACAGAGCTAAGTGATTCCACAACCAACAGATCGGATCAAAGCTCTGCAGTCCTGCCACATCCAGTCGTGAATGGTGGTGGACAATTAAACAACTAACAGGAAGAGGAGGCTCTGTAAACATCCCCATCCTCAATGATGGTGGAGTCCAGCACGTGAGTGCAAAAGACAAGGCTGAAGCGTTTGCAACCATCTTCAGCCTAGAAGTGCCGAGTGGATGATCCATCTCGGCCTCCTCCCGATATCCCCACCATCACAGAAGCCAGTCTTCAGCCAATTCGATTCACTCCACGTGATATCAAGAAACAGCTGAGTGCACTGGATACAGCAAAGGCTATGGGCCCCGACAACATCCCAGCTGTTGTGCTGAAGACTTGTGCTCCAGAACTAGCTGCCCCTCTAGCCAAGCTGTTCCAGTACAGCTACAACACTGGCATCCACCCGACAATGTGGAAAATTGCCCAGGTATGTCCTGTCCACAAAAAGCAGGACAAATCCAATCCGGCCAATTACCGCCCCATCAGTCTACTCTCAATCATCAGCAAAGTGATGGAAGGTGTCGTTGACAGTGCTATCAAGCGGCACTTACTCACCAATAACCTGCTCACCGATGCTCAGTTTGGGTTCAGCCAGGACCACTCGGCTCCAGACCTCATTACAGCCTTGGTCCAAACATTGCCAAACGTACAAAATAGGAGCAGGAATAGGCGGCTCAGCCCTTCGAGCCTGCTCTGTCATTCAACATGATAATGGCTGATCCTCTATCTCAATACCATATTCCCACTCTCTCCCCATACCCCTTGATGCCTTTTGTGTCTAGAAATCTATCTAACTCCTTCTTAAATATATTCAGTGACTTGGCCTCCACAGCCTTCTGTGGTAGAGAATTCCACAGGTTCACCACCCTCTGAGTGAAGAAATTTCTCCTCATCTCAGTCCTAAATGTCCTACCCCGTATCCTGAGACTGTGACCCCTCGTTCTGGACCCCCCAGCCAGGGGAAACATCCCCCCTGCATCCAGTCTGTCTAGCCCTGTCAGAATTTTATATGTTTCAATAAGATCCCCTCTCATTCTTCTAAACTCGAGTGAATACAGGCCGAGTCGACCCAATCTCTCCTCATACGACAGTCCTGCCATCCCAGGAATCAGTCTGGTGAACCTTCGCTGCACTCCCTCACTGGCAAGTATATCCTTTCTTAGGTAAGGAGACCAAAATGCACACAATACTCCAGGTGTGGTCTCACCAAGGCCCTGTATAACTGCAGTAAGACATCCTTGCTCCTGTACTCAAATCTTCTTGCAATGAAGGCCAACATACCATTCGCCTTCCGAATTGCTTGCTGCACCTGCATATTTGCTTTCAGTGACTGGTGTACAAGGACACCCAGGTCCCTTTGTACATCAACATTTCCCAATCTATCACCATTTAAATAATACTCAGCCTTTCTGTTTTTCCTTCCAAAGTGGATAACTTCATATTTATCCACATTATACTGCATCTGCCATGTATTTGCCCACTCACTCAACTTGTTTAAATCGCCTTGAAGCCTCTTTTCATCCTCCTCACAACTCACAATCCCACCTAGTTTTGTGTCATCAGCAAACTTGGAAATATTACATTTGGTTCCCTCATCCAAATCATTGATATATATTGTGAATAGCTGGGGCCCAAGCACTGATCCCTGCGGTACCCCACTAGTCACTGCCTGCCACCCGGAAAAAGACCCATTTATTCCTACTCTCTGTTTCCTGTCTGTTAACCAATTTTCAATCCATGCCAGTATATTACCCCCAATCCCATGTGCTTTAATTTTTCACACTAACCTCTTATGTGGGACTTTATCAAAAGCCTTCTGAAAATCCAAATACACCACATCCACTGGTTCTCCCTTATCTATTCTACCAGTTACATCCTCAAAAAACTCCAGTAGGTTTGTCAAACATGATTTCCCTTTCATAAATCCATGTTGACTTTGTCTAATCCCATTGATATTTTCTAAATGTCCCGTTATCACATCCTTTATAATAGACTCTAGCATTTTCCCTACTACTGATGTTAGGCTAACCGGTCTGTAGTTCCCTGTTTTCTCTCTCCCTCCTTTTTTAAATAGTGGGGTTACATTTACCACCCTCCAATCTGCAGGAACTGTTCCAGAATCTATAGAATTTTGGAAGATGACAACTAATGCATCCACTATTTCCATGGCTACCTCTTTTAGTACTCTGGGATGCAGATTATCAGGTCCTGGGGATTTATCGACTTTCAGTCCCATTAATTTCTCCAGCACTGTTTTTTTACTAATACTAATTTCCTTTAATTCCTCCTTCTCACTAGACCCTTGGTTCCCGAGCATTTCTGGGAAGTTATTTGTGTCCTCTTCTGTGAAGACAGAACCAAAGTATTTGTTTAATTGCTCTGCCATTTCCTTGTTCCCCATTGTAAATTCTCCCGTTTCTGACTGTAAGGGACCTACATTTGTCTTCACTAATCTTTTTCTTTTCACATACTTGTAGAAGCTTTTACAGTCAGCTTTTATGTTCCTTGCAAGTTTACTCTCATACTCTATTTTTCCCCTCTTAATCAATCTCTTGGTCCTTTTTTCCTGAATTCCAAACTGCTCCCAATCCTCAGGTTTACTACTTTTTCTGGCAACTTTATATGACTCCTCTTTGGATCTAATACTATCCTTAATTTCTTTTGTTAGCCATAGTTGAGCCGCTTTTCCTTTTGTGTTTTTGCGCCAGAAAGGAATGTATAATTGGTGCAATTCATGCATTCGTCCCTTAAATGTTAGCCATTGCCTATCCACCGTCATGCCTTTTAATGAATCTCCCCAATCTATCACAGCCAACTCACTCCTCATACCTCCATAGTTTCCTTTGTTTAGATTTAGGACCCTGGTTTCCGATTGGACTACTTCACTTTCCATCATAATGAAGAATTCTATCATGTTATGGTCACTCTTCCCTAAAGGACCCCGCACAACAAGATTATTAATTAACCCCTTCTCATTGCACAATACCCAATCTAGGAT
Source organism: Heptranchias perlo (assembly GCF_035084215.1). Classification (NCBI taxonomy): domain Eukaryota; kingdom Metazoa; phylum Chordata; class Chondrichthyes; order Hexanchiformes; family Hexanchidae; genus Heptranchias; species Heptranchias perlo. The sequence goes on along the minus strand of NW_027138839.1, from coordinate 143,539 downwards.
AGCCTGTTCCCTGGTTGGCTCCTCAACGTACTGGTCTAAAAAACCATCTTGTACACACTCCAGGAATTCATCCTCCACAGTATTATTGCAAATTTGGTTTGGCCAGTCTATATGCAGATTAAACAAAAGAGATGAATTCCAGAGGTGAGGTGGGAGTGACTGCCCTTGACATCAAGGCAGCATTTGACCGAGTCTGGCACCAAGGAGCCCTAGTATAATTGAAGTCAATGGGAATCAAGGGGAAAACTCTTCAGTGGCTGGAGTCATACCTAGCACAAAGGAAGATGGTAGTGGTTGTTGGAGGCCAATCATCTCAGCCCCAGGACATTGCTGCAGGAGTTCCTCAGGGCAGTGTCCTCAGCCCAACCATCTTCAGCTGCTTCATCAATGACCTTCCCTCCATCATAAGGTCAGAAATGGGGATGTTCGCTGATGATTGCACAGTGTTCAGTTCCATTCGCAATCCCTCAGATAATGAAGCAGTCCGAGCCCGCATGCAGCAAGACCTGGACAACATCCAGGCTTGGGCAGATAAGTGGCAAGTAACATTCACGCCAGACAAGTGCCAGGCAATGACCATCTCCAACAAGAGAGAGTCCAATCACCTCCCCTTGATATTCAATGGCATTACCATCGCCGAATCCCCCACCATCAACATCCTGGAGGTCACCATTGACCAGAAACTTAACGGGACCAGCCATATAAATACTGTGGCTACAAGAGCAGGTCAGAGGCTGGGTATTCTGCGGCGAGTGACTCACCTCCTGACTCCCCAAAGCCTTTCCATCATCTACAAGGCACAAGTCAGGAGTGTGATGGAATACTCTCCACTTGCCTGGATGAGTGCAGCTCCAACAACACTCAAGAAGCTCGACACCATCCAGGACAAAGCAGCCCGCTTGATTGGCACCCCATCCACCACCCTAAACATTCACTCCCTTCACCACCGGCGCACTGTGGCTGCAGTGTGCACCATCCACAGGATGCACTCCAGCAACCCGCCAAGGCTTCTTCGACAGCACCTCCCAAACCCGCGACCTCTACCACCTAGAAGGACAAGGGCAGCAGGCACATGGGAACAACACCACCTGCACGTTCCCCTCCAAGTCACACACCATCCCGACTTGGAAATATATCGCCGTTCCTTCATCGTCACTGGGTCAAAATCCTGGAACTCCCTTCCTAACAGCACTGTGGGAGAACCTTCACCACACGGACTGCAGCGGTTCAAGAAGGCGGCTCACCACCACCTTCTCAAGGGCAATTAGGGATGGGCAATAAATGCCGGCCTCGCCAGCGACGCCCACATCCCATGAACGAATAAATAAAATGATCTGTTCCCACAATACACTTGAGGATGCAGTCCCTCTGAGTGTCTCCGACCCTCACTCTGCATCAACTTGCCTTTACATAGCGCCTTAATGTCGGAAAACGCTCCAAGGTGCTACACAGGTTCGTAAATCAGACAAAAATTTGACACTGAGCCAAAGAAGGAGACATTAGGACTAAAAGCTTGGTCAAAGAGGTGGCTTTTAAGTCGTGTTAAAGGAGGAGAGAGGTAGAGAGGTGGAGAGGTTTAGGGAGGGAATTCCGGAGCTGAGGGACGAGGCAGCTGAAGGCACGGCCACCAATGGTGGGGCGAAGGGAGTGGGGGTCGACAACAGTCTCATGTGTAGATTACCTTTAGCTGGGAATACCTCCCATGGCACTTTGTGAAGGAAAAGATGGGGAGGGGGAGCCAAGCACTTTCAGTCAGGTTAGGAGAGGGTAACGTAGCCTGGTCTCAGAGATGGATTTTCAAGGTGCCAGGGGTAATGGAGGGAGTTCTGGGAGATTTGGAGCAAGGCAGCTGATGGTGCAGTGAAGGGAATGGACAGCCAGAGTCAGGGGCACAAAGGGTGAGGGAAGATTGGGCAGGTTGGGGGGTTGAGAATGTTCCAGCAGGAATCTGAGACTGAGGATTGGAGAACGTGGATCATGGCACCAATCGACAAAAAGGGGAAAGAGACAACTCAGGGGAATATAGAGTGGTCATTCCAACATTCACAGATCACCAAAGATTTACCCACTGTGTACTGTACATGTACAGGAGCTGACACTGAGACACACACGGGCCGTCCAGTCCCAGACAGGAGTGAATCGTTCCCTTTTACCCACTGTGTACTGAACAATGTACAGGAGCTGACACTGAGACACACACAGGCCGTACAGTACCAGACAGGAGTGAATCGTTCCCTTTTACCCACTGTGTACTGTACATGTACAGGAGCTGACTCTGAGACACACACGGGCCGTACAGTACCAGACAGGAGTGAATCGTTCCCTTTTACCCACTGTGGACTGTACATGTACAGGAGCTGACTCTGAGACACACACGGGCCGTACAGTACCAGACAGGAGTGAATCGTTCCCTTTTACCCACTGTGTACTGTACATGTACAGGAGCTGACTCTGAGACACACACGGGCCGTACAGTACCAGACAGGAGTGAATCGTTCCCTTTCACCCGCTGTGTACTGTACATGTACAGGAGCTGACTCTGAGACACACACGGGCCGTACAGTACCAGACGGGAGTGAATCGTTCCCTTTTACCCACTGTGTACTGTACATGTACAGGAGCAGACTCTGAGACACACACGGGCCGTACAGTACCAGACAGGAGTGAATCGTTCCCTTTTACCCACTGTGTACTGTACATGTAGAGGAGCTGACTCTGTTACTCTGGTGCCTTTGAATCTCTCATGACTGTGTGAGGTTGAACACAGATCTGGAGGGGTTTGATGAGCGGCAGTAACTTTTGTAGCTGCATTCAGCACCTTGTGTGTCAGTCATGGCTCAGACCTCTCTCGCCTCTGAGTCTGAAGGTCATGATATCAGGTCCAACTCCAGAGATTGGAACTTATAATCCAGCCTGACACTCGAGGTGCCAGTACTGAGGGAGTGCTGCACTGTCGGAGGGCCAGTACTGAGGGAGTGCTGCATTGTCGGAGGGTCAGTACTGAGGGAGAGCTGCATTGTCGGAGGGTCAGTACTGAGGGAGAGCTGCACTGTCGGAGGGTCAGTACTGAGGGAGAGCTGCACTGTCGGAGGGTCAGTACTGAGGGAGAGCTGCACTGTCGGAGGGTCAGTACTGAGGGAGTGCTGCACTGTCGGAGGGTCAGTACTGAGGGAGTGCTGCACTGTCGGAGGGTCAGTACTGAGGGAGCGCTGCACTGTCGGAGGGTCAGTACTGAGGGAGCGCTGCACTGTCGGAGGGTCAGTACTGAGGGAGCGCTGCACTGTCAGAGGGTCAGTACTGAGGGAACGCTGCCCTTTCGGATGGTCAGTACTGAGGGAGCGCTGCACTGTCGGAGGGTCAGTACTGAGGGAGCGCTGCACTGTCGGAGGGTCAGTACTGAGGGAGCGCTGCACTGTCGGTGGGTCAGTACTGAGGGAGCGCTGCACTGTCGGAGGGTCAGTACTGAGGGAGCGCTGCACTGTTGGAGAGACAGTCCTGAGGGAGCGCTGCACTGTCGGAGGGTCAGTACTGAAGGAGCGCTGCACTGTCGGAGGGTCAGTACTGAGGGAGAGCTGCACTGTCGGAGGGTCAGTACTGAGGGAGCGCTGCACTGTCGGAGGGCCAGTACTGAGGGAGCGCTGCACTGTCGGAGGGTCAGTACTGAGGGAGCGCTGCACTGTCGGAGGGTCAGTACTGAAGGAGCGCTGCACTGTCGGAGGGTCAGTACTGAGGGAGAGCTGCACTGTCGGAGGGTCAGTACTGAGGGAGCGCTGCACTGTCGGAGGGCCAGTACTGAGGGAGCGCTGCACTGTCGGAGGGTCAGTACTGAGGGAGCGCTGCACTGTCGGAGGGTCAGTACTGAGGGAGAGCTGCACTGTCGGAGGGTCAGTACTGAGGGAGCGCTGCACTGTCGGAGGGTCAGTACTGAGGGAGCGCTGCACTGTCGGAGGGTCAGTACTGAGGGAGCGCTGCACTGTCGGAGGGTCAGTACTGAGGGAGCGCTGCACTGTCGGAGGGTCAGTACTGAGGGAGCGCTGCACTGTCGGAGGGTCAGTACTGAGGGAGCGCTGCACTGTCGGAGGGTCAGTACTGAGGGAGCGCTGCACTGTCGGAGGGTCAGCACTGAGGGAGCGCTGCACTGTCGGAGGGTCGGTACTGAGGGAGTGCTGCACTGTCGCAGATGCCGTCTTTCGGATGAGACATTAAACCGAGGCCCCGTCTGCCCCTCTCAGGTGGATGTAAAGGATCCCATGTCACTATTTTGAAGAAGAGCAGGGGAGTTCTCCCCGGTGTCCTGGGGCCAATATTTATCCCTCAACCAACATCACTAAAACAGATTATCTGGTTATTATCACATTTCTGTTTGTGGGATCTTGCTGTGTGTGAATTGGCTGCTGTGTTTCCGACATTACAACAGAGACTACACTTCGAAAAGTATATCATTGGCTGGAAAGGCCTCTGGGATGTCCTGAGGCTGTGAAAGGTGATAGAAAG
>NW_027138839.1:5000-137500 GCF_035084215.1 Heptranchias perlo | reverse complement strand
CAGAGATAGAGACCGAGAGACACACACAGAGAGAGACAGATCGAGAGGGGTGACGGGGAGCGGGCAGGAAATTAGACATGAATTTAAATTTGAGATTCGGATCAGATCAGCCATGATCTTATTGAATGGCGGAGCAGGCTCGAGGGGCCGATTGGCCTACTCCTGCTCCGATTTCTTATGTTCTTATGTTCTTCTGAGAGAGACACAGACAAACAGAAACACAGAGACAGGGAGAGGGACAGATAGAGACAGAGAGAGAGAGAGAGAGACAGAGCGAGAGAGACAGAGAGAGAGAGAGAGAGACATAGCGAGAGAGACAGAGAGAGAGCAACAGAGAGAGACACAGAGAGAGAGAGAGACACATAGAGAGAGACAGAGCGAGAGACAGACAGACAAACAGAGACACAGAGACAGGGAGAGGGACAGATAGAGACAGAGAGAGAGAGAGACAGAGCGAGAGAGACAGAGAGAGAGAGAGGGGACAGAGAGAGAGAGACAGGGAGAGGGACAGATAGAGACAGAGAGAGAGAGAGAGACACATAGAGAGAGACAGATCGAGAGAGACACAGACAAACAGAGACACAGAGACAGGGAGAGAGACAGATAGAGACAGAGAGAGAGAGAGACAGAGCGAGAGAGACAGAGAGAGAGAGAGGCACAGAGAGAGAGAGACAGAGCGAGAGAGACAGAGAGAGAGCAACAGAGAGAGACACAGAGACAGAGACACACAGGGAGAGAGAGAGAGAGATAGAGAGACAGAGAGAGAGAGATGGAGACAGAGATAGACAGAGACTGAGAGAGACGGAGAGAGAGAGAGAAAGAGGAACAGAGACAGAGAGAAGGAGAGAGGGAGGGGGGAGAGAGAGTGAGAGACAGAAAGAGAGAGAGAGTGGTCTTTTTTCTATCTGTTTGTCTCTGTATTGGAATCAAGGGGTGGGTTATAACCCTGGGCTGACATAATATAGGCAGGGAGTGGACCGTGAGTGGGCCGGGAGTGGGCAGGGGAGTGGGCAGGGAGTGGGCAGGGAGTGGGCAGGGAGTGGGCCGGGAGTGGGCCGGGAGTGGGCAGGGCGTGGGCTGGGAGTGGGCAGGGCATGGGCAGGGGAGTGGGCAGGGAGTGGGCAGGGAGTGGGCAGGGAGTGGGCAGGGCGTGGGCCGGGAGTGGGCAGGGAGTGGGCTGGGAGTGGGCAGGGCGTGGGCTGGGAGTGGGCAGGGCATGGGCAGGGAGTGGGCCGGGAGTGGGCAGGGAGTGGGCTGGGAGTGGGGCAGGTCGTGGGCTGGGAGTGGGCAGGGCATGGGCAGGGAGTGGGCAGGGAGTGGGCAGGGCGTGGGCCGGGAGTGGGCAGGGAGTGGGCTGGGAAGTGGGCAGGGCGTGGGCTGGGAGTGGGCAGGGCATGGGCAGGGAGTGGGCCGGGAGTGGGCTGGGAGTGGGCAGGGCATGGGCAGGGAGTGGGCCGGGAGTGGGCTGGGAGTGGGCAGGGCATGGGCAGGGAGTGGGCCGGGAGTGGGCCGGGAGTGGGCAGGGCGTGGGCTGGGAGTGGGCAGGGCGTGGGCCGGGAGTGGGCAGGGAGTGGGCAGGGAGTGGGCTGGGAGTGGGCAGGGAGTGGGCAAGGAGTGGGCCGGGAGTGGGCAGGGAGTGGGCAGGGAGTGGGCCGGGAGTGGGCAGGGAGTGGGGGGGGAGTGGGCAAGGAGTGGGCAAGGAGTGGGCAGGGAGTGGGCAGGGAGAGTGGGTGGCTGGGAGTGGGCAGGGAGTGGGCAGGGAGTGGGGGGGGAGTGGGCAAGGAGTGGGCAAGGAGTGGGCAGGGAGTGGGCAGGGAGTGGGCAGGGAGTGGGCCGGGAGTGGGCAGGGAGTGGGGGGGGGAGTGGGCAAGGAGTGGGCAGGGAGTGGGGCAGGGAGTGGGGCAGGGCGTGGGCTGGGAGTGGGCAGGGAGTGGGCAGGGAGTGGGCCGGGAGTGGGCCGGGAGTGGGCAGGGCGTGGGCAGGGAGTGGGCCGGGAGTGGGCCGGGAGTGGGCCGGGAGTGGGGGGGGGAGTGGGCAAGGAGTGGGCAGGGAGTGGGCCGGGAGTGGGCTGGGAGTGGGGGGGGGAGTGGGCAAGGAGTGGGCAGGGAGTGGGCCGGGAGTGGGCTGGGAGTGGGCTGGGAGTGGGGGGGGGAGTGGGCAGGGAGTGGGCCGGGAGTGGGCCGGGAGTGGGCAGGGAGTGGGCCGGGAGTGGGCAGGGAGTGGGCAGGGCGTGGGCTGGGAGTGGGCCTGGAGTGGGCAGGGCGTGGGCAAGGAGTGGGCAGGGAGTGGGCAAGGAGTGGGCAGGGAGTGGGCCGGGAGTGGGGCGGGAGTGGGCAGGGAGTGGGCTGGGAGTGGGCCTGGAGTGGGCTGGGAGTGGGCCTGGAGTGGGCCTGGAGTGGGCCGGGAGTGGGCAGGGAGTGGGCAGGGCGTGGGCTGGGAGTGGGCCTGGAGTGGGCAGGGCGTGGGCTGGGAGTGGGCCTGGAGTGGGCCGGGAGTGGGCAGGGAGTGGGCAGGGCGTGGGCTGGGAGTGGGCCTGGAGTGGGCAGGGCGTGGGCTGGGAGTGGGCCTGGAGTGGGCCGGGAGTGGGCAGGGAGTGGGCAGGGCGTGGGCCGGGAGTGGGCAGGGAGTGGGCAGGGAGTGGGCCGGGAGTGGGCAGGGAGTGGGCAGGGCGTGGGCTGGGAGTGGGACTGGAGTGGGCCGGGAGTGGGCAGGGAGTGGGCAGGGAGTGGGCAGGGAGTGAGCGGGGAGTGGGCTGGGAGTGGGTCGGGAGTGGGCCGAGAGTGAGCAGGGAGTGGGCAGGGAGTGAGCAGGGAGTGGGCCGGGAGTGGGCCGAGAGTGAGCGGGGAGTGGGCAGGGAGTGGGCAGGGAGTGGGCCGAGAGTGAGCGGGGAGTGGGCTGGGAGTGGGCCGGGAGTGGGCCGAGAGTGAGCGGGGAGTGCGCAGGGAGTGGGCCGGGAGTGGGCCGAGAGTGGGCCGAGAGTGAGCGGGGAGTGAGCAGGGAGTGGGCCGGGAGTGGGCCGAGAGTGGGCAAGGAGTGGGCAGCGAGTGGGCAGGGAGTGGGCTGGGAGTGGGCCGGGAGTGGGCCGAGAGTGAGCGGGGAGTGGGCAGGGAGTGGGCCGGGAGTGGGCCGAGAGTGAGCCGAAAGTGAGCAGGGAGTGGGCAGGGAGTGGGCAGGGAGTGGGCCAGGAGTGGGCCGGGAGTGGGCAGGGAGTGGGCCGAGAGTGAGCGGGGAGTGGGCTGGGAGTGGGCCGGGAGTGGGCCGAGAGTGAGCGGGGAGTGGGGCAGGGAGTAGGCCGGGAGTGGGCCGAGAGTGGGCAAGGAAGTGGGCAGCGAGTGGGCAGGGAGTGGGTCGGGAGTGGGCCGGGAGTGGGTGGGGAGTGAGCCGAGAGTGAGCCGAAAGTGAGCAGGGAGTGGGCAGGGAGTGGGCAGGGAGTGGGCCAGGAGTGGGCCTGGAGTGGGCGGGGAGTGAGCCGAGAGTGAGCCGAGAGTGAGCAGGGAGTGGGCCGGGAGTGGGCAGTGAGTGGGTAGGGAGTGGGCCAGGAGGGGCCGGGAGTGGGGAGGGAGTGGGCCAGGAGTGGGGAGGGGAGGTGGGCAGGGAGTGGGCCGGGAGTGGGCCGAGAGTGGGCCGAGAGTGAGTGGGGAGTGGGCTGGGAGTGGGCCGAGAGTGAGCGGGGAGTGGGCAGGGAGTGGGCAGGGAGTGGGCAGGGAGTGGGCCGAGAGTGAGCCGAGAGTGAGCCGGGAGTGGGCAGGGAGTGGGCAGGGAGTGGGCCGGGAGTGGGCCGAGAGTGAGCCGAGAGTGAGCCGGGAGTGGGCAGGGAGTGGGCAGGGAGAGGGCCGGGAGTGGGCCAAGAGTGAGCGGGGAGTGGGCAGGGAGTGGGACGGGAGTGGGCAGGGAGTGGGCCGGGAGTGGGCAGGGAGTGGGCAGGGAGTGGGCCTGGAGTGGGCAGGGAGTGGGCAGGGAGTGTGCAGGGAGTGGGCCGGGAGTGAGCAGGGAGTGGGCAGGGCGTGGGCCGGGAGTGGGCAGGGCGTGGGCAGGGAGTGGGTTGAGAGTGAGCGGGGAGTGGGCTGGGAGTGGGCCTGGAGTGGGCCTGGAGTGGGCCGGGAGTGGGCAGGGAGTGGGCAGGGCGTGGGCTGGGAGTGGGCCTGGAGTGGGCAGGGTGTGGGCTGGGAGTGGGCCTGGAGTGGGCCGGGAGTGGGCAGGGAGTGGGCAGGGCGTGGGCTGGGAGTGGGCCTGGAGTGGGCCGGGAGTGGGCAGGGAGTGGGCAGGGCGTGGGCCGGGAGTGGGCAGGGAGTGGGCCGGGAGTGGGCCGGGAGTGGGCAGGGAGTGGGCAGGGCGTGGGCTGGGAGTGGGCCTGGAGTGGGCCGGGAGTGGGCAGGGAGTGGGCAGGGAGTGGGCAGGGCGTGGGCCGGGAGTGGGCCGGGAGTGGGCAGGGCGTGGGCCGGGAGTGGGCAGGGAGTGGGCTGAGAGTGAGCGGGGAGTGGGCTGGGAGTGGGTCGGGAGTGGGCCGAGAGTGAGCAGGGAGTGGGCAGGGAGTGGGCCGGGAGTGGGCCGAGAGTGAGCGGGGATTGGGCAGGGAGTGGGCAGGGAGTGGGCCGAGAGTGAGCGGGGAGTGGGCTGGGAGTGGGCCGGGAGTGGGCCGAGAGTGAGCGGGGGAGTGGGCAGGGAGTGGGCCGGGAGTGGGCCGAGAGTGGGCCGAGAGTGAGCGGGGAGTGAGCAGGGAGTGGGCCGGGAGTGGGCCGAGAGTGGGCAAGGAGTGGGCAGCGAGTGGGCCGGGAGTGGGCCGAGAGTGAGCCGAAAGTGAGCAGGGAGTGGGCAGGGAGTGGGCAGGGAGTGGGCCAGGAGTGGGCCGGGAGTGGGCAGGGAGTGGGCTGGGAGTGGGCCGGGAGTGGGCCGAGAGTGAGCGGGGAGTGGGCAGGGAGTGGGCCGGGAGTGGGCCGAGAGTGAGCCGAAAGTGAGCAGGGAGTGGGCAGGGAGTGGGCAGGGAGTGGGCCAGGAGTGGGCCGGGAGTGGGCAGGGAGTGGGCCGAGAGTGAGCGGGGAGTGGGCTGGGAGTGGGCCGGGAGTGGGCCGAGAGTGAACGGGGAGTGGGCAGGGAGTGGGCCGGGAGTGGGCCGAGAGTGGGCAAGGAGTGGGCAGCGAGTGGGCAGGGAGTGGGTAGGGAGTGGGCCGGGAGTGGGCGGGGAGTGAGCCGAGAGTGAGCCGAAAGTGAGCAGGGAGTGGGCAGGGAGTGGGCAGGGAGTGGGCCAGGAGTGGGCCTGGAGTGGGCGGGGAGTGAGCCGAGAGTGAGCCGAGAGTGAGCAGGGAGTGGGCCGGGAGTGGGCAGTGAGTGGGTAGGGAGTGGGCCAGGAGTGGGCCGGGAGTGGGGAGGGAGTGGGCCAGGAGTGGGGAGGGAGTGGGCAGGGAGTGGGCCGGGAGTGGGCCGAGAGTGAGTGGGGAGTGGGCTGGGAGTGGGCCGAGAGTGAGCGGGGAGTGGGCAGGGAGTGGGCAGGGAGTGGGCCGGGAGTGGGCCGAGAGTGAGCCGACAGTAGGCCGAGAGTGATCCGAGAGTGGGCCAAGAGTGAGCGGGGAGTGGGCAGGGAGTGGGCAGGGAGTGGGCCTGGAGTGGGCAGGGAGTGGGCAGGGCGTGGGCCGGGAGTGGGCCTGGAGTGGGCAGGGCATGGGCTGGGAGTGAGCCTGGAGTGGGCAGGGAGTGGGCAGGGCGTGGGCCGGGAGTGGGCAAGGAGTGGGCAGGGAGTGGGCAGGGCGTGGGCTGGGAGTGGGCCTGGAGTGGGCAGGGCGTGGGCTGGGAGTGGGCCTGGAGTGGGCCGGGAGTGGGCAGGGAGTGGGCAGGGCGTGGGCTGGGAGTGGGCCGGGAGTGGGCCGGGAGTGGGCAGGGCGTGGGCTGGGAGTGGGCAGGGCGTGGGCCGGGAGTGGGCAGGGAGTGGGCAGGGAGTGGGCTGGGAGTGGGCAGGGAGTGGGCAAGGAGTGGGCCGGGAGTGGGCAGGGAGTGGGCAGGGAGTGGGCCGGGAGTGGGCAGGGAGTGGGGGGGGAGTGGGCAAGGAGTGGGCAAGGAGTGGGCAGGGAGTGGGCAGGGAGTGGGCTGGGAGTGGGCAGGGAGTGGGCAGGGAGTGGGGGGGGAGTGGGCAAGGAGTGGGCAAGGAGTGGGCAGGGAGTGGGCAGGGAGTGGGCAGGGAGTGGGCCGGGAGTGGGCAGGGAGTGGGGGGGGAGTGGGCAAGGAGTGGGCAGGGAGTGGGCAGGGAGTGGGCAGGGCGTGGGCTGGGAGTGGGCCGGGAGTGGGCAGGGAGTGGGCCGGGAGTGGGCCGGGAGTGGGCAGGGCGTGGGCTGGGAGTGGGCAGGGAGTGGGCCGGGAGTGGGCCGGGAGTGGGCAGGGCGTGGGCAGGGAGTGGGCCGGGAGTGGGCCGGGAGTGGGCCGGGAGTGGGGGGGGGAGTGGGCAAGGAGTGGGCAGGGAGTGGGCCGGGAGTGGGCTGGGAGTGGGGGGGGAGTGGGCAAGGAGTGGGCAGGGAGTGGGCCGGGAGTGGGCTGGGAGTGGGCTGGGAGTGGGGGGGGAGTGGGCAGGGAGTGGGCCGGGAGTGGGCCGGGAGTGGGCAGGGAGTGGGCCGGGAGTGGGCAGGGAGTGGGCAGGGCGTGGGCTGGGAGTGGGCCTGGAGTGGGCAGGGCGTGGGCAAGGAGTGGGCAGGGAGTGGGCAAGGAGTGGGCAGGGAGTGGGCCGGGAGTGGGCCGGGAGTGGGCAGGGAGTGGGCTGGGAGTGGGCCTGGAGTGGGCAGGGAGTGGGCAGGGAGTGGGCCGGGAGTGGGCAGGGAGTGGGCCGGGAGTGGGCAGGGAGTGGGCTGGGAGTGGGCCTGGAGTGGGCCTGGAGTGGGCCGGGAGTGGGCAGGGAGTGGGCAGGGCGTGGGCTGGGAGTGGGCCTGGAGTGGGCAGGGCGTGGGCTGGGAGTGGGCCTGGAGTGGGCCGGGAGTGGGCAGGGAGTGGGCAGGGCGTGGGCTGGGAGTGGGCCTGGAGTGGGCAGGGCGTGGGCTGGGAGTGGGCCTGGAGTGGGCCGGGAGTGGGCAGGGAGTGGGCAGGGCGTGGGCCGGGAGTGGGCAGGGAGTGGGCAGGGAGTGGGCCGGGAGTGGGCAGGGAGTGGGCAGGGCGTGGGCTGGGAGTGGGACTGGAGTGGGCCGGGAGTGGGCAGGGAGTGGGCAGGGAGTGGGCAGGGAGTGGGCCGGGAGTGGGCCAGGAGTGGGCAGGGCGTGGGCCGGGAGTGGGCAGGGAGTGGGCTGAGAGTGAGCGGGGAGTGGGCTGGGAGTGGGTCGGGAGTGGGCCGAGAGTGAGCAGGGAGTGGGCAGGGAGTGAGCAGGGAGTGGGCCGGGAGTGGGCCGAGAGTGAGCGGGGAGTGGGCAGGGAGTGGGCAGGGAGTGGGCCGAGAGTGAGCGGGGAGTGGGCTGGGAGTGGGCCGGGAGTGGGCCGAGAGTGAGCGGGGAGTGCGCAGGGAGTGGGCCGGGAGTGGGCCGAGAGTGGGCCGAGAGTGAGCGGGGAGTGAGCAGGGAGTGGGCCGGGAGTGGGCCGAGAGTGGGCAAGGAGTGGGCAGCGAGTGGGCAGGGAGTGGGCTGGGAGTGGGCCGGGAGTGGGCCGAGAGTGAGCGGGGAGTGGGCAGGGAGTGGGCCGGGAGTGGGCCGAGAGTGAGCCGAAAGTGAGCAGGGAGTGGGCAGGGAGTGGGCAGGGAGTGGGCCAGGAGTGGGCCGGGAGTGGGCAGGGAGTGGGCCGAGAGTGAGCGGGGAGTGGGCTGGGAGTGGGCCGGGAGTGGGCCGAGAGTGAGCGGGGAGTGGGCAGGGAGTAGGCCGGGAGTGGGCCGAGAGTGGGCAAGGAGTGGGCAGCGAGTGGGCAGGGAGTGGGTCGGGAGTGGGCCGGGAGTGGGTGGGGAGTGAGCCGAGAGTGAGCCGAAAGTGAGCAGGGAGTGGGCAGGGAGTGGGCAGGGAGTGGGCCAGGAGTGGGCCTGGAGTGGGCGGGGAGTGAGCCGAGAGTGAGCCGAGAGTGAGCAGGGAGTGGGCCGGGAGTGGGCAGTGAGTGGGTAGGGAGTGGGCCAGGAGTGGGCCGGGAGTGGGGAGGGAGTGGGCCAGGAGTGGGGAGGGAGTGGGCAGGGAGTGGGCCGGGAGTGGGCCGAGAGTGGGCCGAGAGTGAGTGGGGAGTGGGCTGGGAGTGGGCCGAGAGTGAGCGGGGAGTGGGCAGGGAGTGGGCAGGGAGTGGGCAGGGAGTGGGCCGAGAGTGAGCCGAGAGTGAGCCGGGAGTGGGCAGGGAGTGGGCAGGGAGTGGGCCGGGAGTGGGCCGAGAGTGAGCCGAGAGTGAGCCGGGAGTGGGCAGGGAGTGGGCAGGGAGAGGGCCGGGAGTGGGCCAAGAGTGAGCGGGGAGTGGGCAGGGAGTGGGACGGGAGTGGGCAGGGAGTGGGCCGGGAGTGGGCAGGGAGTGGGCAGGGAGTGGGCCTGGAGTGGGCAGGGAGTGGGCAGGGAGTGTGCAGGGAGTGGGCCGGGAGTGAGCAGGGAGTGGGCAGGGCGTGGGCCGGGAGTGGGCAGGGCGTGGGCAGGGAGTGGGTTGAGAGTGAGCGGGGAGTGGGCTGGGAGTGGGCCTGGAGTGGGCCTGGAGTGGGCCGGGAGTGGGCAGGGAGTGGGCAGGGCGTGGGCTGGGAGTGGGCCTGGAGTGGGCAGGGTGTGGGCTGGGAGTGGGCCTGGAGTGGGCCGGGAGTGGGCAGGGAGTGGGCAGGGCGTGGGCTGGGAGTGGGCCTGGAGTGGGCCGGGAGTGGGCAGGGAGTGGGCAGGGCGTGGGCCGGGAGTGGGCAGGGAGTGGGCCGGGAGTGGGCCGGGAGTGGGCCGGGAGTGGGCAGGGAGTGGGCAGGGCGTGGGCTGGGAGTGGGCCTGGAGTGGGCCGGGAGTGGGCAGGGAGTGGGCAGGGAGTGGGCAGGGCGTGGGCCGGGAGTGGGCCGGGAGTGGGCAGGGCGTGGGCCGGGAGTGGGCAGGGAGTGGGCTGAGAGTGAGCGGGGAGTGGGCTGGGAGTGGGTCGGGAGTGGGCCGAGAGTGAGCAGGGAGTGGGCAGGGAGTGGGCCGGGAGTGGGCCGAGAGTGAGCGGGGATTGGGCAGGGAGTGGGCAGGGAGTGGGCCGAGAGTGAGCGGGGAGTGGGCTGGGAGTGGGCCGGGAGTGGGCCGAGAGTGAGCGGGGAGTGGGCAGGGAGTGGGCCGGGAGTGGGCCGAGAGTGGGCCGAGAGTGAGCGGGGAGTGAGCAGGGAGTGGGCCGGGAGTGGGCCGAGAGTGGGCAAGGAGTGGGCAGCGAGTGGGCCGGGAGTGGGCCGAGAGTGAGCCGAAAGTGAGCAGGGAGTGGGCAGGGAGTGGGCAGGGAGTGGGCCAGGAGTGGGCCGGGAGTGGGCAGGGAGTGGGCTGGGAGTGGGCCGGGAGTGGGCCGAGAGTGAGCGGGGAGTGGGCAGGGAGTGGGCCGGGAGTGGGCCGAGAGTGAGCCGAAAGTGAGCAGGGAGTGGGCAGGGAGTGGGCAGGGAGTGGGCCAGGAGTGGGCCGGGAGTGGGCAGGGAGTGGGCCGAGAGTGAGCGGGGAGTGGGCTGGGAGTGGGCCGGGAGTGGGCCGAGAGTGAACGGGGAGTGGGCAGGGAGTGGGCCGGGAGTGGGCCGAGAGTGGGCAAGGAGTGGGCAGCGAGTGGGCAGGGAGTGGGTAGGGAGTGGGCCGGGAGTGGGCGGGGAGTGAGCCGAGAGTGAGCCGAAAGTGAGCAGGGAGTGGGCAGGGAGTGGGCAGGGAGTGGGCCAGGAGTGGGCCTGGAGTGGGCGGGGAGTGAGCCGAGAGTGAGCCGAGAGTGAGCCGAGAGTGAGCAGGGAGTGGGCCGGGAGTGGGCAGTGAGTGGGTAGGGAGTGGGCCAGGAGTGGGCCGGGAGTGGGGAGGGAGTGGGCCAGGAGTGGGGAGGGAGTGGGCAGGGAGTGGGCCGGGAGTGGGCCGAGAGTGAGTGGGGAGTGGGCTGGGAGTGGGCCGAGAGTGAGCGGGGAGTGGGCAGGGAGTGGGCAGGGAGTGGGCCGGGAGTGGGCCGAGAGTGAGCCGACAGTAGGCCGAGAGTGATCCGAGAGTGGGCCAAGAGTGAGCGGGGAGTGGGCAGGGAGTGGGCAGGGAGTGGGCCGGGAGTGGGCAGGGAGTGGGCCTGGAGTGGGCAGGGAGTGGGCAGGGCGTGGGCCGGGAGTGGGCCTGGAGTGGGCAGGGCATGGGCTGGGAGTGAGCCTGGAGTGGGCAGGGAGTGGGCAGGGCGTGGGCCGGGAGTGGGCAAGGAGTGGGCAGGGAGTGGGCAGGGCGTGGGCTGGGAGTGGGCCTGGAGTGGGCAGGGCGTGGGCTGGGAGTGGGCCTGGAGTGGGCCGGGAGTGGGCAGGGAGTGGGCAGGGCGTGGGCTGGGAGTGGGCCTGGAGTGGGCAGGGCGTGGGCTGGGAGTGGGCCTGGAGTGGGCCGGGAGTGGGCAGGGCGTGGGCAGGGCGTGGGCCTGGAGTGGGCAGGGCGTGGGCTGGGAGTGGGCCTGGAGTGGGCAGGGCGTGGGCTGGGAGTGGGCCGGGAGTGGGCAGGGAGTGGGCAGGGCGTGGGCTGGGAGTGGGCCTGGAGTGGGCCGGGAGTGGGCAGGGCGTGGGCAGGGCGTGGGCCGGGAGTGGGCCGGGAGTGGGCTGAGAGTGAGCGGGGAGTGGGCTGGGAGTGGGTCGGGAGTGGGCCGAGAGTGAGCAGGGAGTGGGCAGGGAGTGGGCCGGGAGTGGGCCATGAGTGAGCGGGGAGTGGGCAGGGAGTGGGCCGGGAGTGGGCCGGGAGTGGGCAGGGAGTGGGCTGAGAGTGAGCGGGGAGTGGGCTGGGAGTGGGTCGGGAGTGGGCCGAGAGTGAGCAGGGAGTGGGCAGGGAGTGGGCCGGGAGTGGGCCGAGAGTGAGCGGGGAGTGGGCAGGGAGTGGGCCGAGAGTGAGCGGGGAGTGGGCTGGGAGTGGGCCGGGAGTGGGCCGAGAGTGAGCGGGGAGTGGGCAGGGAGTGGGCCGGGAGTGGGCCGAGAGTGGGCCGAGAGTGAGCGGGGAGTGAGCAGGGAGTGGGCCGGGAGTGGGCCGAGAGTGGGCAAGGAGTGGGCAGCGAGTGGGCAGGGAGTGGGCTGGGAGTGGGCCGGGAGTGGGCCGAGAGTGAGCGGGGAGTTGGCAGGGAGTGGGCCGGGAGTGGGCCGAGAGTGAGCCGAAAGTGAGCAGGGAGTGGGCAGGGAGTGGGCAGGGAGTGGGCCAGGAGTGGGCCGGGAGTGGGCAGGGAGTGGGCCGAGAGTGAGCGGGGAGTGGGCTGGGAGTGGGCAGGGCGTGGGCCGGGAGTGGGCAGGGAGTGGGCAGGGAGTGGGCCGGGAGTGGGCAGGGAGTGGGCAGGGCGTGGGCTGGGAGTGGGCCTGGAGTGGGCCGGGAGTGGGCAGGGCGTGGGCAGGGAGTGGGCAGGGCGTGGGCCGGGAGTGGGCCGGGAGTGGGCAGGGCGTGGGCCGGGAGTGGGCCGGGAGTGGGCTGAGAGTGAGCGGGGAGTGGGCTGGGAGTGGGTCGGGAGTGGGCCGAGAGTGAGCAGGGAGTGGGCAGGGAGTGGGCCGTGAGTGGGCCGAGAGTGAGCGGGGAGTGGGCAGGGAGTGGGCAGGGTGTGGGCCGAGAGTGAGCGGGGAGTGGGCTGGGAGTGGGCCGGGAGTCGGCCGAGAGTGAGCGGGGAGTGGGCAGGGAGTGGGCAGGGAGTGGGCCGGGAGTGGGCCGAGAGTGGGCCGAGAGTGAGCGGGGAGTGAGCAGGGAGTGGGCCGGGAGTGGGCCGAGAGTGGGCAAGGAGTGGGCAGCGAGTGGGCAGGGAGTGGGTCGGGAGTGGGCCGGGAGTGGGTGGGGAGTGAGCCGAGAGTGAGCCGAAAGTGAGCAGGGAGTGGGCAGGGAGTGGGCAGGGAGTGGGCCAGGAGTGGGCCTGGAGTGGGCGGGGAGTGAGCCGAGAGTGAGCCGAGAGTGAGCAGGGAGTGGGCCGGGAGTGGGCAGTGAGTGGGTAGGGAGTGGGCCAGGAGTGGGCCGGGAGTGGGGAGGGAGTGGGCCAGGAGTGGGGAGGGAGTGGGCAGGGAGTGGGCCGGGAGTGGGCCGAGAGTGGGCCGAGAGTGAGTGGGGAGTGGGCTGGGAGTGGGCCGAGAGTGAGCGGGGAGTGGGCAGGGAGTGGGCAGGGAGTGGGCAGGGAGTGGGCCGAGAGTGAGCCGAGAGTGAGCCGGGAGTGGGCAGGGAGTGGGCAGGGAGTGGGCCGGGAGTGGGCCGAGAGTGAGCCGAGAGTGGGCCGAGAGTGAGCGGGGAGTGAGCAGGGAGTGGGCCGGGAGTGGGCCGAGAGTGGGCAAGGAGTGGGCAGCGAGTGGGCAGGGAGTGGGCTGGGAGTGGGCCGGGAGTGGGCCGAGAGTGAGCGGGGAGTTGGCAGGGAGTGGGCCGGGAGTGGGCCGATAGTGAGCCGAAAGTGAGCAGGGAGTGGGCAGGGAGTGGGCAGGGAGTGGGCCAGGAGTGGGCCGGGAGTGGGCAGGGAGTGGGCCGAGAGTGAGCGGGGAGTGGGCTGGGAGTGGACCGGGAGTGGGCCGAGAGTGAGCGGGGAGTGGGCAGGGAGTGGGCCGAGAGTGGGCCGAGAGTGGGCAAGGAGTGGGCAAGGAGTGGGCAGCGAGTGGGCAGGGAGTGGGTAGGGAGTGGGCCGGGAGTGGGTGGTGAGTGAGCCGAGAGTGAGCCGAAAGTGAGCAGGGAGTGGGCAGGGAGTGGGCAGGGAGTGGGTAGGGAGTGGGCCAGGAGTGGGCCGGGAGTGGGGAGGGAGTGGGCCAGGAGTGGGGAGGGAGTGGGCAGGGAGTGGGCCGGGAGTGGGCCGAGAGTGAGTGGGGAGTGGGCTGGGAGTGGGCCGAGAGTGAGCGGGGAGTGGGCAGGGAGTGGGCAGGGAGTGGGCAGGGAGTGGGCCGAGAGTGAGCCGAGAGTGAGCCGGGAGTGGGCAGGGAGTGGGCAGGGAGTGGGCCGGGAGTGGGCCGAGAGTGGGCCGAGAGTGAGCCGACAGTAGGCCGAGAGTGATCCGAGAGTGGGCCAAGAGTGAGCGGGGAGTGGGCAGGGAGTGGGCAGGGAGTGGGCCGGGAGTGGGCAGGGAGTGGGCCTGGAGTGGGCAGGGAGTGGGCAGGGCGTGGGCCGGGAGTGGGCCTGGAGTGGGCAGGGCATGGGCTGGGAGTGAGCCTGGAGTGGGCAGGGAGTGGGCAGGGCGTGGGCCGGGAGTGGGCAAGGAGTGGGCAGGGAGTGGGCAGGGCGTGGGCTGGGAGTGGGCCTGGAGTGGGCAGGGCGTGGGCTGGGAGTGGGCCTGGAGTGGGCCGGGAGTGGGCAGGGAGTGGGCAGGGCGTGGGCCGGGAGTGGGCAGGGAGTGGGCAGGGAGTGGGCCGGGAGTGGGCAGGGAGTGGGCAGGGCGTGGGCTGGGAGTGGGCCTGGAGTGGGCCGGGAGTGGGCAGGGCGTGGGCAGGGCGTGGGCCGGGAGTGGGCCGGGAGTGGGCTGAGAGTGAGCAGGGAGTGGGCAGGGAGTGGGCCGGGAGTGGGCCATGAGTGAGCAGGGAGTGGGCAGGGAGTGGGCCGGGAGTGGGCCATGAGTGAGCGGGGAGTGGGCAGGGAGTGGGCCGGGAGTGGGCCGGGAGTGGGCAGGGAGTGGGCTGAGAGTGAGCGGGGAGTGGGCTGGGAGTGGGTCGGGAGTGGGCCGAGAGTGAGCAGGGAGTGGGCAGGGAGTGGGCCGGGAGTGGGCCGAGAGTGAGCGGGGAGTGGGCAGGGAGTGGGCCGAGAGTGAGCGGGGAGTGGGCCGGGAGTGGGCCGAGAGTGAGCGGGGAGTGGGCAGGGAGTGGGCCGGGAGTGGGCCGAGAGTGGGCCGAGAGTGAGCGGGGAGTGAGCAGGGAGTGGGCCGGGAGTGGGCCGAGAGTGGGCAAGGAGTGGGCAGCGAGTGGGCAGGGAGTGGGCTGGGAGTGGGCCGGGAGTGGGCCGAGAGTGAGCGGGGAGTTGGCAGGGAGTGGGCCGGGAGTGGGCCGAGAGTGAGCCGAAAGTGAGCAGGGAGTGGGCAGGGAGTGGGCAGGGAGTGGGCCAGGAGTGGGCCGGGAGTGGGCAGGGAGTGGGCCGAGAGTGAGCGGGGAGTGGGCTGGGAGTGGACCGGGAGTGGGCCGAGAGTGAGCGGGGAGTGGGCAGGGAGTGGGCCGAGAGTGGGCCGAGAGTGGGCAAGGAGTGGGCAAGGAGTGGGCAGCGAGTGGGCAGGGAGTGGGCCAGGAGTGGGCCTGGAGTGGGCGGGGAGTGAGCCGAGAGTGAGCCGAGAGTGAGCAGGGAGTGGGCCGGGAGTGGGCAGTGAGTGGGTAGGGAGTGGGCCAGGAGTGGGCCGGGAGTGGGGAGGGAGTGGGCCAGGAGTGGGGAGGGAGTGGGCAGGGAGTGGGCCGGGAGTGGGCCGAGAGTGAGTGGGGAGTGGGCTGGGAGTGGGCCGAGAGTGAGCGGGGAGTGGGCAAGGAGTGGGCAGGGAGTGGGCAGGGAGTGGGCCGAGAGTGAGCCGAGAGTGAGCCGGGAGTGGGCAGGGAGTGGGCAGGGAGTGGGCCGGGAGTGGACAGGGCGTGGGCTGGGAGTGGGCCTGGAGTGGGCCGGGAGTGGGCAGGGAGTGGGCAGGGCGTGGGCCGGGAGTGGGCAGGGAGTGGGCAGGGAGTGGGCCGGGAGTGGGCAGGGAGTGGGCAGGGCGTGGGCTGGGAGTGGGCCTGGAGTGGGCCGGGAGTGGGCAGGGCGTGGGCAGGGAGTGGGCAGGGCGTGGGCCGGGAGTGGGCCGGGAGTGGGCAGGGCGTGGGCCGGGAGTGGGCCGGGAGTGGGCTGAGAGTGAGCGGGGAGTGGGCTGGGAGTGGGTCGGGAGTGGGCCGAGAGTGAGCAGGGAGTGGGCAGGGAGTGGGCCGTGAGTGGGCCGAGAGTGAGCGGGGAGTGGGCAGGGAGTGGGCAGGGTGTGGGCCGAGAGTGAGCGGGGAGTGGGCTGGGAGTGGGCCGGGAGTCGGCCGAGAGTGAGCGGGGAGTGGGCAGGGAGTGGGCAGGGAGTGGGCCGGGAGTGGGCCGAGAGTGGGCCGAGAGTGAGCGGGGAGTGAGCAGGGAGTGGGCCGGGAGTGGGCCGAGAGTGGGCAAGGAGTGGGCAGCGAGTGGGCAGGGAGTGGGCTGGGAGTGGGCCGGGAGTGGGCCGAGAGTGAGCGGGGAGTTGGCAGGGAGTGGGCCGGGAGTGGGCCGATAGTGAGCCGAAAGTGAGCAGGGAGTGGGCAGGGAGTGGGCAGGGAGTGGGCCAGGAGTGGGCCGGGAGTGGGCAGGGAGTGGGCCGAGAGTGAGCGGGGAGTGGGCTGGGAGTGGACCGGGAGTGGGCCGAGAGTGAGCGGGGAGTGGGCAGGGAGTGGGCCGAGAGTGGGCCGAGAGTGGGCAAGGAGTGGGCAAGGAGTGGGCAGCGAGTGGGCAGGGAGTGGGTAGGGAGTGGGCCGGGAGTGGGTGGGGAGTGAGCCGAGAGTGAGCCGAAAGTGAGCAGGGAGTGGGCAGGGAGTGGGCAGGGAGTGGGTAGGGAGTGGGCCAGGAGTGGGCCGGGAGTGGGGAGGGAGTGGGCCAGGAGTGGGGAGGGAGTGGGCAGGGAGTGGGCCGGGAGTGGGCCGAGAGTGAGTGGGGAGTGGGCTGGGAGTGGGCCGAGAGTGAGCGGGGAGTGGGCAGGGAGTGGGCAGGGAGTGGGCAGGGAGTGGGCCGAGAGTGAGCCGAGAGTGAGCCGGGAGTGGGCAGGGAGTGGGCAGGGAGTGGGCCGGGAGTGGGCCGAGAGTGAGCCGAGAGTGAGCCGGGAGTGGGCAGGGAGTGGGCAGGGAGTGGGCCGGGAGTGGGCCAAGAGTGAGCGGGGAGTGGGCAGGGAGTGGGACGGGAGTGGGCCGAGAGTGAGCCGACAGTAGGCCGAGAGTGATCCGAGAGTGGGCCAAGAGTGAGCGGGGAGTGGGCAGGAGTGGGCAGGGAGTGGGCAGGGAGTGGGCCGGGAGTGGGCAGGGAGTGGGCCTGGAGTGGGCAGGGAGTGGGCAGGGAGTGTGCAGGGAGTGGGCCGGGTGTGGGCAGGGAGTGGGCATGGCGTGGGCCGGGAGTGAGCAGGGAGTGGGCAGGGCGTGGGCCGGGAGTGGGCAGGGGTGTGGGCAGCGAGTGGGTTGAGAGTGAGCGGGGAGTGGGCTGGGAGTGGGCCTGGAGTGGGCCGAGAGTGAGCGGGGAGTGGGCAGGGAGTGGGAGTGGGCCGGAGTGGGCCGAGAGTGAGCGGGGAGTGGGCAGGGAGTGGGCTGGGAGTGGGTAGGGAGTGGGCCGGGAGTGGGCAGGGAGTGGGCCGGAGAGTGAGCGGGGAGTGGGCTGGGAGTTGGCCGGGAGGGCCCGAGAGTGAGCGGGGAGTGGGCCGGGAGTGGACCGAGAGTGGGAAAGGAGTGGCAGCGAGTGGGCAGGGAGTGGGTAGGGAGTGGGCAGGGAGTGGGCGGGGAGTGGGCGTGGAGTGAGCCAAGAGTGAGCCGAGAGTGAGCAGGGAGTGGGCAGGGAGTGGGCAGGGAGTGGGGCAGGGAGTGGGTAGGGAGTGGGCCGGGAGTGGGCCGGGAGTGAGCCGAGAGTGGGCCGGGAGTGGGCCAGGAGTGGGGAGGGAGTGGGCAGGGAGTGGGCAGGGAGTGGGCCGGGAGTGGGCCGAGAGTGAGCAGGGAGTGGGCTGGGAGTGGGCCGGGAGTGGGCCGAGAGTGAGCGGGGAGTGGGCCGAGAGTGAGCCGAGAGTGGGCAGGGAGTGGGCCGGGAGTGGGCCGGGAGTGAGCGGGGAGTGGGCCGGGAGTGAGCCGAGAGTGGGCCGAGAGTGAGCCGAGAGTGGGCAGGGAGTGGGCCGGGAGTGAGCGGGGAGTGGGCAGGGAGTGTGGGCAGGGTGTGGGCAGGAAGCCTTTATGTGGTGTTCAAAACCCCTTTAACAATAGATATTTGAAGGAAAGGGTTAATTGTGCCTCTTTTAAACAAAGAGTTTTGGGAAACCTGTAAACACAGGAATGTGGTGAACTGTTCTCCCCAATCCTGTTTTTCCCTCACTGACACTGATGATATTGGACCAGTCTGAGTTTCGGGATCGGAGACATTGTCCTGTGGACAGATATCTAGATTATTAAATAAATTAGCCAGATGGATAATATTGAGTTTAAAGGGTTGTCAGGCTTTCAAAACACACAGTCTTTTGGAAACAAAAGCTTTCCAACACAGTAGGGGGTAATGTAAGAAAAGGCAACGAGGACATACATCAAAGGCTTCGGATCAGTAAAACAATGATAGGTGTGAAAAAAAGCATGGGCCTCTCTTTCCTATCTGGTAATCTGTTCAAAGAATTGGGATTTTTTTTATATTCGTTCATGGGATGTGGGCGTCATTTATTGCCCATACCTAATTGCCTTGAGAAGGTGGTGGTGAGCTGCCTTCTTGAACCGCTGCAGTCCGTGTGGTGACGGTTCTCCCACAGTGCTGTTAGGGAGGGAGTTCCAGGATTTTGACCCAGCAACGATGAAGGAACGGCGATATATTTCCAAGTCGGGATGGTGTGTGACTTGGAGGGGAACGTGCAGGTGGTGTTGTTCCCATGTGCCTGCTGCCCTTGTCCTTCTAGGTGGTAGAGGTCGTGGGTTTGGGAGGTGCTGTCGAAGAAGCCTTGGCGAGTTGCTGCAGTGCATCCTGTGGATGGTGCAAACTGCAGCCACTGTGCACCGGTGGTGAAGGGAGTGAATATTTAGGGTGGTGGATGGGGTGCCAATCAAGCAGGCTGCTTTGTCCTGGATGGTCTCGACCTTCTTGAGTGTTGTTGGAGCTGCACTCATCCAGGCAAGTGGAGAGTATTCCATCATACTCCTGACTTGTGCCTTGTAGATGGTGGAAAGGCTTTGGGGAGTCAGGAGGTGAGTCACTCGCCGCAGAATACCCAGCCTCTGACCTGCTCTTGTAGCCACAGTATTTATGTGGCTGGTCCAGTTAAGTTTCTGGTCAATGGTGACCCCCAGTATGTTGATGGTGGGGGATTCGGCGATGGTAATGCCGTTGAATGTCAAGGGGAGGTGGTTAGACTCTCTTGTTGGAGATGGTCATTGCCTGTCACTTGTCTGGCGTGAATGTTACTTGCCACTTATCAGCCCAAGTCTGGATGTTGTCCAGGTCTTGCTGCATGCGGGCTCGGACTGCTTCATTATTTGAGGGGTTGTGAATGGAACTGAACACTGTGCAATCATCAGCGAACATCCCCATTTCTGACCTTACGATGGAGTGAAGTTCATTGATGAAGCAGCTGAAGATGGTTGGGCCTAGGACACTGCCCTGAGGAACTCCTGCAGCAATGTCCTGGGGCTGAGATGATTGGCCTCCAATAACCACTACCATCTTCCTTTGTGCTAGGTATGACTCCAGCCACTGGAGAGTTTTCCCCCTGATTCTCATTGACTTCAATTTTACTCGGGCTCCTTGGTGCCACACTCGGTCAAATGCTGCCTTGATGTCAAGGGCAGACCAGCGTCGACAGCGGGGGAGGAGGAGCCTTTCTTTCTCTCTCCCACAGAGCGGTCGGCAGCGGGGAAGGAGGAGCGGCGGGAGCAGCGGAGGCCTGAGGTGAGTAATTAAACTCACCTACGTGAGTCTTTTTCCCCAGCGGGGAGAGAGCTTCGCGGCTTTTTCAAAGGCAGGGGGCGGGGCCAATTCATTGGTACCCGTATATAGATGGAGCGGTTGCTAAACCCGAGACACTACACCAGTAGTGACTCCCACCCTCCCGCCTCCTCTAACCTTTTGCGGGGTAGAGGGAATTTAAAGGGTAGGTTCGATTTTATATTTTGTTTTCAGGGACTTAACTCCTGGACCGAAGATAAATAAGAAGCAAAAAGTAATCCAAGTGGGACGTCACCAAGGAAGAGGTAAGTGATTGGTTGGTGAGTATTTTCCTGCTGAATTTGTCTAAGGTTCGAGTTTGTGGATTCTCTGGTCTCTGTTGTGTAGTGGGGGACTGCTGTTCAGCAAGGGCCCTTGAGTATACCTTTTAATTGAAGTGAAATTGGTGGGATTCATTTAATTTGAATTAATTAGTTAAAGGGTAAGTCATGTCAGGACAGCCCAGCCCCGTGTTATGCTCTTCCTGCTCTATGTGGGAAATCAGGGACCCTTCCGGTGTCCCTGACGACCATGTGTGCAGGAAATGTATCCAGCTGCAGCTACTGACAAACCGCATTGCGGCACTGGAGCTGCGGATGGATTCATTAAGGAGCATTCGCGATGCTGAAAACGTCGTGGAAAGCACGTTCAGTGAGATGGTCACACCGCAGGTAAAGGTTGTACAGGCAGGAAGTAATTGGGTGACCACCAGGCAGAGTAAGAGGAGCAGGCAGGCAGTGCAGGGGTCCCCTGTGGCCGTCCCCCTCTCAAACAAATATACCGCTTTGGATATTGTTGAGGGGGATGACTTATCAGGGGTAGGAAGCAGCAGCCAACTTCCTGGCACCAGGGGTAGCTCTGCTGCACAGGCTGGGAGGAAAAAGAGTGGAAGAGCTATAGTGGTAGGGGATTCTATCGTAAGGGGAACAGACAGGCGTTTCTGTGGCCATAAACGTGACTCCAGGATGGTTTGTTGCCTCCCTGGTGCCAGGGTCATGGATGTCACTGAGCGGCTTCAGGGCATTCTCAAGGGGGAGGGTGAGCAGGCAGAGGTCGTGGTCCACATTGGGACCAATGACATTGGTCGGAAGGGAGATGAGGTCCTGCATCAAGAATTTAGGGAGCTAGGTAGCAGATTAAAGAGCAGGACCTCAAAGGTTGTAATCTCTGGATTACTCCCAGTGCCACGGGCTAGTGAGTATAGAAATAGGAGGATAGAACAGATGAATGCGTGGCTAAAGAGTTGGTGCAGGAGGGAGGGTTTCAGTTTCCTGGATCACTGGGCCTGCTTCTGGGGAAGGTGGGACTTGTACAAGTCGGACGGGTTGCATCTGAACCAGAGCGGGACAAATATCCTTGCGGGGAGGTTTGCTAGCACTGTTGGGGGGGGGGTTTAAACTAACTTGGCAGGGGGATGGGATACAGAGTGGAGCTACAATAGGGGGTGATGTGCAGCCAAATATAGAGAAAAAAACAAGTCAGCTTGGAAGACAGGGCAAATATGTAAGAGCAAGGCTGGATGGCATCTATTTTAATGCAAGGAGTCTTGCGAATAAGGTGGATGAACTGAAGGTGTTGATAAACACATGGGAGTATGATATTGTTGCTGTCACAGAGACATGGTTGAGGGAGGGGCAAGACTGGCAGCTCAATATTCCGGGGTACAGAATCTTCAGGCGAGACAGAGGGGGAGGTATAAGAGGAGGGGGGGTCGCAATATTAATTAAAGAATCAATTACTGCCATAAGGAGGGATGATATATTAGCAGGTTC
The DNA here is from genome assembly GCF_035084215.1 of Heptranchias perlo. Taxonomy (NCBI): domain Eukaryota; kingdom Metazoa; phylum Chordata; class Chondrichthyes; order Hexanchiformes; family Hexanchidae; genus Heptranchias; species Heptranchias perlo. Next base: position 117,069 of record NW_027138839.1, on the reverse strand, counting down.
CTCTAATGAGGCCATATGGGTGGAGCTTAAAAACAAAAAGGGGGCAAGCACTTTGATGGGAGTGTACTATAGGCCCCCAAACAGTCAGGGGGAGATAGAGGAACAGATATGTAGGCAAATCTCAGAAAATTGTGCAAATAATAGGGTAATAATAGTGGGGGATTTCAACTTCCCCAATATTAACTGGGATACTCAGAGTGTAAAAGGCTTAGAGGGTACAAAATTCTTAACGTGCATCCAGGAGAGCTTTTTGAGCCAGCATATAGAAAGTCCTACAAGAGAGGGGGCGGTACTGGACCTAATTCTAGGGAATGTGGCCGGCCAAGTGGAAGAAGTGCTAGTAGGTGAGCACTTTGGTGACAGTGACCATAATTCAGTGAGATTTAAGGTGGTCATGGAAAAGGACAGGGAGGGGCCGGAAATAAAGGTTCTAAATTGGGGGAAGGCCGATTTTAATAGGATAAGGCAGGATCTGGCCAAAATGGACTGGGATCAGCTGCTTGTAGGAAAATCCGCATCGGAGCAATGGGAGTCTTTCAGAAGGGAGATTGAGACCATACAATGGCAACATGTTCCCGTAAAGGTCAAGGGTGGTTCCAAGAACTCCAGGGAACCTTGGATGTCAGGGGATATACGAGAATGGATTAGGAAAAAAAGGAGGGCTTTTGGCAGATACAAAAGGCTAAAGATGGAGGAAGCCCGAGAGGAGTACAAAAAGTGCAGGGGGATACTTAAAAAGGAAATTAGGAGATCAAGGAGGGGCCATGAAATAACACTGGCGAGCAAAATAAAGGAAAATCCTAAGATGTTTTATAAGTATATTAAGGGTAAGAGGATAACTAGGGAAAAAATAGGGCCCATTAGGGACAAAAATGGCAATCTGTGTGTGGAGCCGGCAGATGTAGGAGGGGTTCTAAATGAATTTTTTGCATCTGTTTTCACTATGGAGAAGGACGATGTAGACATAGAAATACGGCAGAGGGACTGTGATATACTCAAACATATTAACATCGAGCGGGAGGAGGTATTGGCGGTTTTAGCAGGCCTAAAAATGGATAAATCCCCAGGCCCGGACGAAATGTATCCCAGGCTACTGTGTGAGGCAAAGGAGGAGATTGCGGGGGCTCTAACACATATATTCAGAACCTCTCTGGCCACAGGAGATGTGCCAGAGGACTGGAGAACCGCTAATGTAGTACCATTATTCAAGAAGGGGAGTCGGGAAAAACCGGGGAACTACAGGCCAGTGAGCCTAACATCAGTGGTAGGAAAATTATTGGAAAAAATTCTGAAGGACAAAATTAGTCTCCACTTGGAGAAGCAAGGATTAATCAGGGATAGTCAACATGGCTTTGTCAAGGGAAGATCATGTCTGACTAATTTGATTGAATTTTTTGAGGGGGTGACTAGGCGTGTGGATGAGGGTAACGCAGTGGATGTGGTATACAGGGATTTCAGTAAGGCCTTCGATAAAGTCCCGCACAGGACACTGGTCAAGAAGGTACGAGCCCATGGAATCCAGGGTGCCTTGGCACTTTGGATACAAAACTGGCTTAGTGGCAGAAGGCAGAGGGTGATGGTCGAAGGTTGTTTTTGTGACTGGAAGCCTGTGGCCAGTGGGGTACCACAGGGATCGGTGCTGGGTCCCTTGCTGTTTGTGGTCTACATTAACGACTTGGATATGAACGTAAAAGGTATGATCAGTAAGTTCGCTGATGATACAAAAATTGGTAGGGTGGTAAATAGCGAGGAGGATAGCCTCAGTCTGCAGGACGATATAGATGGGTTGGTCAGATGGGCGGAACAGTGGCAAATGGAATTTAACCCGGAAAAGTGCGAGGTGATGCACTTTGGAGGGACTAACAAGGCAAGGGAATACACAATGAATGGGAGGACCCTACGCAAGACAGAGGGTCAGAGGGATCTTGGTGTGCAAGTTCACAGATCCCTGAAGGCGGCGGAACAGGTAGATAAGGTGGTAAAGAAGGCATATGGGATACTTGCCTTTATTAGCCGAGGCATAGAATATAAGAGCAAGGAGGTTATGATGGAGCTGTATAAAACACTGGTTAGGCCACAGCTGGAGTACTGTGTGCAGTTCTGGTCGCCACACTACAGGAAGGATGTGATCGCTTTGGAGAGGGTGCAGAGGAGATTCACCAGGATGTTACCAGGGCTGGAGCGCTTCAGCTATGAAGAGAGACTGGGAAGATTGGGTTTGATTTCCTTGGAGCAGAGGAGGCTGAGGGGGGACATGATTGAGGTGTACAAAATTATGAGGGGCACAGATAGGATGGATACTAAGGAGCTTTTTCCCTTCGTTGAGGGTTCTATATCAAGGGGGCATAGATTCAAGGTAAAAGGCGGGAGGTTTAGAGGGGATTTGAGAAAGAACTTTTTCACCCAGAGGGTGGTTGGAGTCTGGAACTCACTGCCTGAAAGGGTTGTGGAGGCAGGAACCCTCACAACATTCAAGAAGCATTTGGATGAGCACTTGAAATGCCATAGCATACAAGGCTACGGACCAAATGCTGGAATATGGGATTAGATTAGACAGGGCTGATGGCCGGCGCGGACACGATGGGCCGAAGGGCCTCTATCCGTGCTGTATAACTCTATGACTCTATGACTCTATGACTCTCTCACCTCTCCTCTGGAATTCAGCTCTTTTGTCCATGTTTGGACCAAGGCTGTAATGAGGTCTCGAGCCGAGTGGTCCTGGCGGAACCCAAACTGAGCATCGGTGAGCAGGTTATTGGTGAGTAAGTGCCGCTTGATAGCACTGTCGACGACACCTTCCATCACTTTGGTGATGATTAAGAGTAGACTGATGGGGCGGTAATTGCCCGGATTGGATTTGTCCTGCTTTTTGTGGACAGGACATACCTGGGCAATTTTCCACATTGTCGGGTAGATGCCAGTGTTGTAGCTGTACTGGAACAGTTTGGCTAGAGGCGCAGCTAGTTCTGGAGCACAAGTCTTCAGCACTACAGCTGGGATGTTGTCGGGGCCCATAGCCTTTGCTGTATCCAGTGCACTCAGCCGTTTCTTGATATCACGTGGAGTGAATCGAATTGGCTGAAGACTGGCTTCTGCGATGGTGGGGATATCGGGAGGAGGCCGAGATGGATCATCCACTCGGCACTTCTGGCTGAAGATGGTTGCAAACGCTTCAGCCTTGTCTTTTGCACTCACGTGCTGAACTCCGCCATCATTGAGGATTGGGATGTTTACAGAGCCTCCTCCTCCCGTTAGTTATTTAATTGTCCACCACCATTCACGACTGGATGGGGCAGGACTGCAGAGCTTTGATCTGATCCGTTGGTTATGGAATCGCTTAGCTCTGTCTATAGCATGTTGCTTCCGCTGTTTAGCATGCATGTAGTCCTGAGTTGTAGCTTCACCAGGTTGGCACCTCATTTTTAGGTACGCCTGGTGCTGTTCCTGGCATGCTCTTCTACACTCCTCATTGAACCAGGGTTGATCCCCTGGTTTGTTGGTAATGGTAGAGTGAGGAATATGCCGGGCCATGAGGTTACAGATTGTGCTGGAATACAATTCTGCTGCTGCTGATGGCCCACAGTACTTCATGGATGCCCAGTTTTGAGCTGCTAGATCTGTTCTGAATCTATCCCATTTAGCACGGTGGTAGTGCCACACAACACGTTGGATGGTGTCCTCAGTGCGAAGATGGGACTTCATCTCAACGAGGACTGTGCGGTGGTCATTCCTACCAATACTGTCATGGACAGATGCATTTGCGACAGGTAGATTGGTGAGGACGAGGTCAAGTAAGTTTTTCCCTCGTGTCGGTTCGCTCACCACCTGCCGCAGGCCCAGTCTGGCAGCTGTGTCCTTCAGGACTTGGCCAGCTCGGTCAGTAGTGGTGCTACCGAGCCACTCTTGGTGATGGACATTGAAGTCCCCCACCCAGAGTACATTCTGTGCCCTTGCTACCCTCAGTGCTTCCTCCAAGTGGTGCTCAACATGGAGGAGGACTGATTCATCAGCTGAGGGAGGACGGTAGGTGGTAATCAGCAGGAGGTTTCCTTGCCCATGTTTGACCTGATGCCATGAGATTTCATGGGGTCCGGAGTCAATGTTGAGGACTCCCAGGGCCACTCCCTCCTGACTGTATATCACTGTACCGCCACCTCTGGTGGGTCTGTCCTGCCGGTGGGACAGGACATACCCAGGGATGGTGATGGAAGAGTCTGGGACGTTGGCTGAAAGGTATGATTCTGTGAGTATGACTATGTCAGGCTGTTGCTTGACGAGTCTGTGGGACAGCTCTCCCAATTTTGGCACAAGTCCCCAGATGTTAGTGAGGAGGACTTTGCAGGGTTGACTGGGCTTGGTTTGCCTTTGTCGTGTCCGATGCCTAGTGGTCCGTCCGGTTTTATTCTTATTATGACTTTTTTTTAAGTGATATTTTACAACTGAGTGGCTTGTTGGGCCATTTCAGAGGGCAATGAAGAATCAACCACATTGCTGTGGGTCTGGAGTCACATATAGGTCAGACCGGGTAAGGACGGCAGGTTTCCTTCCCGAAAGGACATTAGTGAACCAGATGGGTTTTTACGACAATCCGGTATTTTCATGGCTACCATTACTTATACTAGTATTTTAATTCCAGATTTTTATTTAATTGAATTTAAATTCCCCAACTACCATGGCGGGATTTCAACTCATGACTCCGGATTATTAGTCCAGGCCTCTGGATTACTAGTCCAGCAACATAACCACTATGCTACCGTACCCATAGTATTTGTACTGTACCCGCGTATTTGTAAAACATCAAACAGTATTGCACCCAGCGTATGATCAAATGGTACAAGGAATGGATTTGAGGCCATTGAAGCATCAAAATTGAAGACATTGGGACCATTAAGAATGTCTGGGTGTGGAAATGTAAGGGGCTATCTCAACATGAAAGGCCATAAACAGAGAGTAAAGGGTCTTTTACAACCCATCGTTCAAACACACGGTCCTTTTGACATCAAAGGGTCTCCAGTCACATGATCAAAGCCTAACCTGTCAATCATTGGGGTATGTTAATGATTGAGGCAGAGGAACAGGGAGCGATTGGACAAAAAGGAACGACACTCCCCAATCCTACATCCTATTGGTGAAAAACAATATAAAAGAAGACTTTGGGAGAAAAACAGTCTCTTCACCAACCGGCAGTCACGAGGAACTCACACTGTGGTCACGAGGAACTCACACTGTGGTCACGAGGAACTCACACTGTGGTCACGAGGAACTCACACTATAGTCGCGAGGAACTCACACAGTGGTCACGAGGAACTCACACTATAGTCACGAGGAACTCACACTGTAGTCATGAGGAACTCACACTGTAGTCACGAGGAACTCACATTGTGGTCACGAGGAACTCACACAGTGGTCACGAGGAAATAACACTGTAGTCACGAGGAACTCACACTGTAGTCACGAGGAACTCACACTGCAGTCCACGAGGAACTCACACTGCAGTCCATGAGGAACTCACACTGCAGTCACGAGGAACTCACACTGCAGTCACGAGGAACTCACACTGCAGTCACGAGGAACTCACACTGCAGTCACGAGGAACTCACACTGAAGTCACGAGGAAGTCACACTGCAGTCACGAGGAACTCACACTGAAGTCACAAGGAAGTCACACTGCAGTCCATGAGGAACTCACACTGCAGTCACGAGGAACTCACACTGTGGTCACGAGGAACTCACACTGCAGTCACGAGGAACTCACACTGCAGTCACGAGGAACTCACACTGCAGTCACGAGGAACTCACACTGCGGTCACGAGGAACACACCCTGCAGTCCATGAGGAACTCACACTGCGGTCACGAGGAACTCACACTGCAGTCACGAGGAACTCACACTGCAGTCACGAGGAACTCACACTGCAGTCACGAGGAACTCACTGCAGTCACAAGGAACTCACACTGCAGTCACGTGGAATGTACACTGTAGTCACGAGGAACTCACACTGCAGTCACGTGGAATGTACACTGTAGTCACAAGGAAGTCACACTGCAGTTGAATATCATACAAGAAGACGAGGACCCTGAGTTCTGAAGAGCTGATCAACCTTCAGGCCCGATGAGCAAATTCCTTAGTTTAAGGTTGTGTATGTATTGATGATTTGCCTGATGTGTGTGTGAATTGTTAAGTCCTTACACAATAACATTGTGAATTAGTAAGTGTATATCAGGATTTTATAAACAAAAGTCATTTGTCTGGTTTGATTTTGCTCCATGTATGCTCGTATGAATGATAACATCATTAAATAATTACTCCTGATTAACGAAACGACAGTGAGTGAGGGGGACTTTCTTTGCTTGACTATTCGCCCAGTGTCCAAGAATCACAGGAAATAAGGAATTCCCGACACTGTCTTCAGGCCCGAGCCATTCCGAGGGATGAACCTGAGTCCCATTTGATCCTTGACCCATGAGCTCTGAACCAGACAGGACCTCCAATCAGGCTGTGCGGTAAATCTGGGAGGGGGGCGGGGGGGGAGAATATGTCACGGGGGAGGTGATTGGGTCGGCAGCAGGCTAGAAACTATCCCCCAAAACCTCTAAATTCCCCCTTGAGTGTCCTGTTTCAACTCTTTAAGAGGCACTGGTCCTGCTGCTGTGCCTGGTGTCTGCTCCACCCATTGCTCCATCCACATTGCGCCCAATGTACATCATACATCACCCGATTAGCATATCTTCGCCCTGAAACACGGGAGTACATGAACGACCCAGAAGTAGGGCCCAACAAAATGGTGGTGCCCACAGGTGGAGCAGGAATGGTGAGGTCTGTGAAACACTGCCACACTCGCTCGTTACCCCCGGGAGCAGGGTTCGAAGATCGGCCCTACAGGTCTCGATGCACCATCTCCTACACTCGCTCACTTGCTACCAGGGCCTCAGAACTGGATAGATATCACTCAGATGTAGTGTCAGCTGTGGGTCAGTGGGTCTCTCTCTCACCTCTGAGTCAGGAGGTCGTGGGTTCATGCCCCACTCCAGAGACCTGAGCCAATAATCCAGACCGACACTCACAATGCAGTATTGGGGGAGTGCTGCACTGTCGGAGGGTCAGTACTGAGGGAGTGCTGCACTGTCGGAGGGTCAGTACTGAGGGAGCGCTGCACTGTCGGAGGGTCAGTACTGAGGGAGTGCTGCACTGTCGGAGGGTCAGTACTGAGGGAGCGCTGCACTGTCGGAGGGTCAGTACTGAGGGAGCGCAGCACTGTCGGAGGGTCAGTACTGAGGGAGCACTGCACTGTCGGAGGGTCAGTACTGAGGGAGAGCTGCACTGTCGGAGGGTCAGTACTGAGGGAGCGCCGCACTGTCGGAGGGTCAGTACTGAGGGAGCGCCGCACTGTCGGAGGGTCAGTACTGAGGGAGCGCCGCACTGTCGGAGGGTCAGTACTGAGGGAGCGCCGCACTGTCGGAGGGTCAGTACTGAGGGAGCGCCGCACTGTCGGAGGGTCAGTACTGAGGGAGCGCCGCACTGTCGGAGGGTCAGTACTGAGGGAGCGCCGCACTGTCGGAGGGTCAGTACTGAGGGAGCGCCGCACTGTCGGAGGGTCAGTACTGAGGGAGCGCTGCACTGTCGGAGGGTCAGTACTGAGGGAGCGCCGCACTGTCGGAGGGTCAGTACTGAGGGAGCGCTGCACTGTCGGAGGTGCCGTATTTCGGATGAGACATTAAACCGAGGCCCCGTCTGCCCCCTCAGGTGGATGTAAAAGATCCCACGGCCACTATTTTGAAGAAGAGCAGGGGAGTTCTCCCCGGTGTCCTGGGGCCAATATTTATCCCTCAACCAACATCACTAAAACAGATCATCTGGTTATTATCACATTGCTGTTGGTGGGATCTTGCTGTGCGCAAATTGGCTGCTGCAACACCCACACACATGCACGAACACACGCACACACTCTCTCATGCATGCACAAACTCATGTACACATGCACACACACATGTACGCGCACACTCATGCACTCCCACATGCTTGCATGCACACACACGTGCACACACACGTGCACACACAGACACACTGGCACAGGCACGCACGCAAACACACGCAGTCACCAGCACACACTGGCACACTGGCACACCGATATACGCTTACACACACACATGCACTTGGACACACACATACAAATGCATACACTTGCAGATGCACACACATGCACACACTCTGACATGCGTACACACACAGACACCACTCATGCACACGCAGACACACACATGCTAACATTCGCACACACAAGCACAGACTAGCTGATGCATGCAAGCAAACACACAAACTCATGCACACGCATAAATACGCACTTCCACACACACGTGCACACATGCACTCGCACACGCACACCAGCACACACTGGCACAATCACAAACTAACACACATAAACACGCACAAGCAAATACACGCACACTCTTGGACATGCACATACAGACACATCCACTCGCACACACATGCGCAAACTCGGACATGCATAAACACACTCTCGCATGCACATACATGCATGCATATACACACGCACACACACTTGTATACTCACACATGCACATACTCACTTATGCATGCAAACACATGCACAAACTCATGCACTCCCACATGCACTCCCACATGTGCATGCACTCACACACATGCTCGCACACACACACTCACACACGCACACAAACACAGGCACACACACCACTCATACGCACACACCACTCATATACACACACAGTCACACACACTGCACAAAAACACATTCACACACAGACACAGCACTCTTACACACAAAGACACGCACATGCACACTCACACGCCATTCATACACACATGCCAAACCTAAAAGCACATGCACACACGTACTGTGCCACTTTGTCCCTGTGCCACTCTGTCGCTGTGCCACCTGACACACGGAATAACAAACAGAGCAGAAGTATTAAAGTGGCAGCTAATCGTCACTGAATAATGCATTGTCACCTGAGTCAGCGACACTGAGCGTTCAAACCTGCTGTTCAACATCTCAGACTCTCCGCGGCTCTCGATTAACTTTGTAAAACTCCAGCTCTCCGGGAAACTCCTTAACCTCAGCATGCACGGCAACCAATTTTAAATTATTTGATCAAACTGACAGGCTCATACGCCTGTTAATGGAGTCAGTGTTTGTGAGATGATGATGCACAAAACCTATCGCTTTTCCCCCAGACTTTTAACAAAGAACTAATTTGCCCTTATATAACAGACAGGACCTCGGTTTAACTTCTCCTCCGAAAGACGGCATCTCCAACAGTGCAGCGCTCCCTCAGTACTGACCCTCCGACAGTGCAGTGCTCCATCAGTACTGACCCTCCGACAGTGCAGCACTCCCTCAGTACTGACCCTCCGACAGTGCAGTGCTCCCTCAGTACTGACCCTCTGACAGTGCAGCACTCCCTCAGTACTGACCCTCCGACAGTGCAGCTCTCCCTCAGTACTGACCCTCCGACAGTGCAGTGCTCCCTCAGTACTGACCCTCTGACAGTGCAGCACTCCCTCAGTACTGACCCTCTGACAGTGCAGCGCTCTCTCAGTACTGACCCTCCGACAGTGCAGCACTCCCTCAGTACTGACCCTCCGACAGTGCAGCTCTCCCTCAGTACTGACCCTCCGACAGTGCAGCGCTCCCTCAGTACTGACCCTCCGACAGTGCAGCTCTCCCTCAGTACTGACCCTCCGACAGTGCAGTGCTCCCTCAGTACTGACCCTCCCACAGTGCAGCTCTCCCTCAGTACTGACCCTCCGACAGTGCAGCGCTCCCTCAGTACTGACCCTCCGACAGTGCAGCTTTTCTTCAGTACTGACCCTCCGACAGTGCAGCACTCCCTCAGTACTGACCCTCCGACAGTACAGCACTCCCTCAGTACTGATCCTCCGACAGTGCAGCACTCCCTCAGTACTGACCCTCCAACAGTGCAGCACTCCCTCAGTACTGCCCCTCCGACAGTGCAGCGCTCCCTCAGTACTGACCCTCCGACACTGCAGCTCTCCCACAGTACTGACCCTCCGACAGTGCAGCGTTCCCTCAGTACTGACCCTCCGACAGTGCAGCACTCCCTCAGTACTGACCCTCCGACAGTGCAGCACTCCCTCAGTACTGACCCTCCGACAGTGCAGCACTCCCTCAGTACTGACCCTCCGACAGTGCAGCACTCCCTCAGTACTGACCCTCCGACAGTGCAACGCTCCCTCAGTACTGACCCTCCGACAGTGCAGCTCTCCCTCAGTACTGACCCTCTGACAGTGCAGCGCTCTCTCAGTACTGACCCTCCGACAGTGCAGCGCTCCCACAGTACTGACCCTCCGACAGTGCAGCGCTCCCTCAGTACTGACCCTCCGACAGTGCAGCGCTCCCTCAGTACTGACCCTCCGACAGTGCAGCGCTCCCTCAGTACTGACCCTCCGACAGTGCAGCACTCCCTCAGTACTGACCCTCCGACAATGCAACGCTCCCTCAGTACTGACCCTCCGACAGTGCAGCTCTCCCTCAGTACTGACCCTCTGACAGTGCAGCGCTCTCTCAGTACTGACCCTCCGACAGTGCAGCGCTCCCACAGTACTGACCCTCCGACAGTGCAGCGCTCCCTCAGTACTGACCCTCCGACAGTGCAGCACTCCCTCAGTACTGACCCTCCCTCTGTATGACCCTCCCTCAGTACTGACGCTCCCTCTGTATGACCCTCCCTCAGTACTGACCCTCCCTCAGTAAAGACCCTCCCTCAGTACTGACCCTCCCTCAGTAAAGACCCTCCCTCAGTACTGACCCTCCCTCAGTACTGACCCTCCCTCATTACTGACCCTCCCTCATTACTGACCCTCCCTCTGTACTGACCCTCCCTCTGTACTGACCCTCCCTCTGTACTGACCCTCCCTCAGTACTGCACTAGGAATGTCAGGCTGGATCATGGGCTCCAGTTTGTGGAGTGGGACTCGGAGCCCCTCCTCTCAGCCGAGAGTGTTACCCACTGAGCCACAGCTGGAGGGGGAAGGGAAGGTGAGGAGTTCCACAGTTTTGAGTTTTGGAGACGAGTGAGTCAGAGTTGGAGAAAGTGCAAATGGCTAAAAGGGTTAAATTACGCTGACAGTTTGCACAGACTCGGCTCGAGTATAGAAGATTAAGGGGTGATCTAATCGAGGTGTTTAAGATGATGAAAGGATTTGATGGGGTAGAGAGAGAGAAACTATTTCCTCTGGTGGGGGGAGTCCAGAACAAGGGGGAATAATCTTAAAATTAGAGCCAGGTAGTTCAGGGGTGATGTCAGGAAGCACTTCTTCACACAAAGGGGAGTGGGAATCTGGGACTCTCTGGATTTTGGAGTGGAATTGGAAAATGTTTAAATTGAGATGATGGATTTTTGTTGGGTCAGGGTATTTCAGGTTATGGAACCAAGTCAGGTCAATGGAGTTCAGATACGGATCAGCCATGATCTCATTGAATGGCCGAACAGACTCGAGGGGCTGAATGGCCTCCTCCCATTCCTAGGTTCTGAAGCAATGGGTCTTGACAGCAACACAGTGAGGATGCGGAGTGTGTCGGACGAGGCGGGTGGGGGTTTGATGTTGGAGGGCGAGAGGAGCACTAACCAGAGCAGTGGAGATAAACTAGCGAGAGGGGAGTGGGTGTGATGGCTGTGTCCTGGTGAAAGGGCCGATGAGGCTCCCCAACAGATACGCTGCATTAGTCCCCACTCCTTCTACCCTTTGAATGTGAAGCTCTGGACCCTGTTCTGTGGTTGTCGATGTACCTCCTGTAAACACAGAAAATTACTGAGCTTCACGGTGCACTGTCTCGAACACAGGACATCTCCTCCCCCTTCCATGTGATTTGACGTTCCTCTGACTGGACAAACCACAGGCAATGCCAGTCTCACCAGTGCAGGCTGGTATCATCGGGGCAGCACCGGGTCGTTCGAATGGCAACTGTTGTTGTGGTGCATCTGCCTTCATTCTCCCATCTCAGGGGAGACAATTAGATGTGTTTTCAGAGGGAGAAATATGAGGGATGTCGGGAGAAGGTGGGTGGGATTGAGGGGTATGGGGAGAAGGTGGGTGGGATTGAGGGATATGGGGAGACGGTGGGGAGGTGGGATTGAGGGATATGGGGAGAAGGTGGGTGGGATTGAGGGATATGGGGAGATGGTGGGGAGGTGGGATTGAGGGATATGGGGAGAAGGTGGGTGGGATTGAGGGATATGGGGAGAAGGTGGGGAGGTGGGATTGAGGGATATGGGGAGAAGGTGGGTGGGATTGAGGGATGGGGGAGAAGGTGGGGAGGTGGGATTGAGGGATATGGGGAGAAGGTGGGTGGGATTGAGGGATATGGGGAGATGGTGGGGAGGTGGGATTGAGGGATATGGGGAAATGGTGGGTGGGTAGGTGGGTGGGATTGAGGGATAGGGTGAGTAAGTGGTCAGGCTTCTCGAGAGGTGACCCATGCCCTCCCAGTGACTCCTACGGCAAAAGGAGGTGACCTCAGCTCGGCAGATGTTGTTGTTGGAGGCCCCTCTTCCCAAAGCCGGTTTTTTCAGCCGATCACCCGGTGCCATCACTACAACAGGTACAGGGCCAATGAACCGTCAGACTGCGCTGCACCGGAAGGCCTCCCAATCCCTGCCTGCCATGCTCTACACGGCACTGCATGAGAGATGTCGAGACATTGTGATCAGGAGCCACCAACCATTTGTGCCGTCCCTGGCCATGAGTGTGGTAAGCTGCCTCCACAGGCTGTGGACCAGCACAGGGCAGGATGTCGGGCTCTGCCACCTGCTGCAAGGACACCAGCAGAAACCATGCAGCACGGAGCTCGCACCTGAGCAGTGACATTAATCGTCAGCCCAGGCCTCAAGCTCGCTCACACTCTCTTCAGCACTCATCGAAGAGGAGGCCACATGCTGGGCTGGGCCATCACATGTCTGCAAGAAAGGAAGGAGGGAGGGAGGGAGGGTGGAATGAAGGAAGGAAGGAAGACAGAAAGGAAGGAAAAAGGGAGGGAGGGAGGGAGGAAAGAAAGATCTTGCATTTCTGCTGCGACTTTCAGAACCTCAGGACATCCCAAAGCTCTTTAGAGCCAATGAATCAGTCTTTGAAGTGTAGGCACTGTTGTAAGAACATAAGAACATAAGAACATAAGAAATTGGAGCAGGAGTAGGCCAATCGGCCCCTCGAGCCTGCTCCGCCATTCAATAAGATCATGGCTGATCTGATCCCAACCACAAATCTAAAGAACACAAGAAGTCGGAGCAGGACCCGGCCACATAGCCCCTGGGCCCTCTCCGCCACCCACAGGGCATTGACCGATCCGAACTCAGCTTCATGTCCAATTTCCTGCCCGCTCCCCATAACCCCTAATTCCCTTTACTTCTAGGAAACTGTCTATTTCTGTTTTAAATTTATCTAATGATGTAGCTTCCACAGCTTCCTGGGGCAGCAGATTCCACAGACCTACCACCCTCTGAGTGAAGAAGTTTCTCCTCATCTCAGTTTTGAAAGAGCAGCCCCTTATTCTAAGATTATGCCCCCTAGTTCTAGTTTCACCCATCTTTGGGAACATCCTTACTGCATCCACCCGATCAAGACCCTTCACAATCTTATATGTTTCAATAAGATCGCCTCTCATTCTTCTGAACTCCAATGAGTAGAGTCCCAATCTACTCAACCTCTCCTCATATGTCCGCCCCCTCATCCCCGGGATTAACCGAGTGAACCTTCTTTGTACTGCCTCGAGAGCAAGTATGTCTTTTCTTAAGTATGGAGACCAAAACTGTATGCAGTATTCCAGGTGCGGTCTCACCAATACCTTATATAACTGCAGCAATACCTCCTTGTTTTTGTATTCTATCCCCCTAGCAATAAAAGCCAACATTCCGTTGGCTTTCTTGATCACCTGCTTCACCTGCATACCAACTTTTTGATTTTCTTGCACTAGGACCCCCAGATCCCTTTGTACTGCAGTACTTTCCAGTCTCTCGCCATTAAGAAAATAACTTGCTCTCTGATTTTTCCTGCCAAAGTGCATAACCTCACATTTTCCAATATTATATTGCATCTGCCAAATCTCCGCCCACTCACCCAGCCTGTCTATATCCCCTTGCAGGTTTTTTATGTCCTCCTCACTCTCTACTTTCCCTCCCATCTTTGTATCATCTGCAAATTTTGATATGTTGCACTCGGTCCCCTCCTCCAAATCGTTAATATAGATTGTAAAGAGTTGGGGACCCAGCACCGACCCCTGTGGAACACCACTGGTTACTGGTTGCCAGTCCGAAAATGAACCATTTATCCCAACTCTCTGCTTCCTGTTTGATAACCAATCCTCCACCCATGCCAGAATATTACCCCCAATCCCGTGATTTTTTATCTTAAGTAATAATCTTTTATGTGGCACCTTGTCGAATGCCTTCTGGAAGTCTAAATACACTACGTCCACTGGTTCCCCTTTATCCACCCTATACGTTATATCCTCGAAGAACTCAAGCAAATTTGTCAGACATGACTTCCCCTTCATAAAGCCATGCTGACTTTGTCCTATTAAATTATGCTTATCTAAATGTTCCGTTACTGTCTCCTTAATAATAGACTCCAAAATTTTACCCACCACAGATGTTAAGCTAACTGGCCTATAATTTCCAGCCTTCTGCCTACTACCCTTTTTAAATAACGGTGTTACATTAGCAGTTTTCCAATCTGCCGGGACCTCTCCTGAGTCCAGGGAATTTTGGAAAACTATCACCAAAGCATCCACAATCCCTACTGCCACTTCCCTCAAGACCCTAGGATGGAAGCCATCAGGTCCAGGGGATTTATCCGCCTTGAGTCCCATTATTTTACTGAGTACCATCTCTTGAGTGATTTTAATCGTATTTAGCTCCTCCCCCCCGAGAGTCCCCTGTTTGTCCAGTGTTGGGATATTCTTAGTGTCCTCTACTGTAAAGACTGAAACAAAATATTTGTTCAGCATTTTTGCCATCTCCATGTTTCCCACCATTAATTTCCCGGTCTCATCCTCTAAGGGACCTATGTTTGCCTTAGCCACCCTTTTTCTTTTTATATAACTATAGAAACTCTTGCTATCTGTTTTTATATTTTTTGCTAATTTCTTTTCATAATCTAACTTCCCTTTCTTAATCAATCCTTTAGTTACTTTTTGCTGTCTTTTGAAGAATTCCCAATCT
Organism: Heptranchias perlo; assembly: GCF_035084215.1. Lineage (NCBI taxonomy): Eukaryota > Metazoa > Chordata > Chondrichthyes > Hexanchiformes > Hexanchidae > Heptranchias > Heptranchias perlo. The sequence goes on along the minus strand of NW_027138839.1, from coordinate 101,855 downwards.
TCTATCCTCCCACTAAGTTTGGCTTCCTTATATGTCCTTGTTTTTAGTCGGATACTATCCTTGATTTCTTTACTTAGCCACGGGTGGCTGTCATTCCTTTTACACCCTTTTTTCCTCAGTGGAATATATTTATTTTGAAAGTTGTAAAATAACTCCCTAAATGAACACCACTGCTCATGTACCGTCTTACCCTTTAATCTATTTTCCCAGTCCACTTTAATCAATTCCGCTCTCATACCATCATAGTCTCCTTTATTCAAGCTCAGTACGCTTGTTTGAGAATCAACCTTCTCACCCTCTAATTGGATATGGAATTCAACCATGTTGTGGTCGCTCGTTCCAAGGGGATCCTTAACTAGGACATTATTAATTAATCCTGACTCATTACACAGGACCAGGTCCAAGGTTGCCTGCCCCCTTGTAGGATCAGTTACATACTGCTCAAGAAATCCATCCCTGATGCACTCAATGAACTCGTCCTCAAGGCTGCTCTGCCCAATTTGATTTGTCCAGTTAATATGATAATTAAAATCCCCCATAATTATGGCTGTTCCCTTATTACATGCCCCGACTATCTCCTGATTAATACTTCTTCCAGCAGAGTTGCAACTATTAGGAGGCCTATATACTACGCCCACTAATGTTTTTTTTCCCTTATTATTCCTTATCTCCACCCAAACTGTTTCATTATCTTGATGCTTTGTCCCAATATCATTTCTCTGTATTACAGTGATTCCTTCCTTTATTAACATAGCCACCCCACCTCCCCTTCCTTCCTGCCTGTCCTTCCTGATTGTTAAATACCCTGGCATATTTAATTCCCAGTCGTTGTCACCCTGCAGCCATGTTTCTGTAATGGCCACAAGATCATACCCATACGTAGTTATTTGTGCCGTTAACTCGTCCATTTTATTACGAATGCTACGTGCATTCAGATAAAGAACTTTCAAATCTGTTTTGTGACGCTTAGTTCCTGCTTTTTCCTTTTTTAACACTTTACCTATTACTCCATACCTTCTGTCCCTTCCTGTTACGCTTTCCTCTCTCTCCCTGCTCAGGTTCCCAACCCCCTGCCACTTTAGTTTAAACCCTCCCCAACAGCACTAGCAAACACTCCTAGGAGGAGTGTTTGCTTGTGCTGTTGGGGAGGGTAATGTAGGAAACACGGCAGACAATTTGTGCACAGCAAGATCCCACAAACAGCAGCGTGATAATGAGCAGATAATCTGTTTTGGTTTGTGTTGGTTGCGGGGAATGTTGGCTCCAGGCAACAATCACTGTCCAGAAGCGGTGCCTTTCAATGTGATCCAAAAGCTTTTTGTCCTCCTTGCTTGTGACACTCCCCTTTAATGGTCCCCATCCCTTTAAATTTGACTTACATACAATTTCCATCTCTCACCAATGGTGTCATCCCTCGACGCACCTGGAGTGGTGAATAATTATGTAAATGAGGTTAGACCAGAAAATTAAGTGTTATTCGCACTTGAGATTGAGGCAGGTCTTCCAGCAGGCCGAACCAAATTAGAACAGGTTTAAACCTGAAGATAAAAATCACACGCCAGGCAGCTTGTTACAGTTATAACATTCAACTGGGCAATCACACTGGGCTCTGTAATCAGTCAAACTTTAGCAATTATAGTTTTGCCCTAGTTGTTTATTCTAGGATGTGTTCTCAGTGATTATACAATCTGGCCTCATAATTTAACCATTTAACACTAAACTAAGTGGATCGGCTGGGGGAGAGGGGGGAGAGGGGAGAGTCCCGGGCTGGGGGAGGTCCAAGGTTTCCTTGTGTGGGGTCCAGAGGAGGGGTCCTGGATATTTAAAGTGGACCCCACCGGCTCGGGACAGGAAGGGATGTGTCTGAGTCCCCTCGCTCCATTTTAATGGTCCTGTTTCCACCAGAGGAGGGGGGGGAGGGGGAGGGGGGGAGGGGGGGAGGGGGGGAGGGGGAGGGGGGGAGGGAGGGAGGGAGGGGGGAGGGGGATTAAAATCAAGGCCAATGAAATGACTTCAGTGGCAAATAGAAGCTGGCCCCGAGATTGCTCCATCTTGGGCATCTGATAATCGGGCGGCCTGGGCAGAGGGAGGAGGATGAATTTGGAGCTGGCCTGTTTAGCTGTGCTCTCCGCCCCTTTACATGGTGGGTTTTAAAATCGCACCTGACGTGGGCTGGGGTTCCTCGAGCTGCCTGTCAGTCAGGGCCACAGTGAAAGAGGCAGGACTGGCCCCACACAATCATCTGGTCACAGGCTGCCTCCCACCCCGCTCCGGCTGAAGTGAGTCCAGCCAGGTTTCAGCATCAGGCCTTACCCACCGGCGAGGTGTTTAAGTGACCTCCCTCCTCCCCTTCCCCCCCCCCACAGTCGGGCAGACTGCAGATGAGACAACTGTCTGCAGTGCACCCCCCACCCCCGACCCTGGGATTTGGAATGGGGTCAGGGTGGGGAGCGAGGGCAGAGGTTCCACTCTGTCATAGAGCTGCTCTCACAAACATTCAGAGTGATTTCAGGGCTGCTATTCTTAACCATTCCCCACAGACTCCTGTCCTTAACTGAGGAGACAATTGTAAACAATTTTACAACACCAAGTTATAGTCCAGCAATTTTATTTTAAATTCACAAGCTTTCGGAGGCTATCTCCTTCCTCAGGTGAACGATGTGAAAATGAAGTCCTCGAAATGAAGTCGCATTTATAATTCACAGAACAATGCTTGGTGATAACAGATAGTTTTTTCAACTGCCCGTTGCCAAGGCAATCAGTGTGCAGACAGACAGGTGTTACCTGCCAGGTCTCAGAATATACAAATCACCAAAAAAAACAACAAACAAAAAAAAAACAGAGATAGAGAGGTAGAAACATAGAAAAGACAGCAACTGACCCGTTATATTAAAAACAGATAACATTTGTTCGCTGGTGGGGTAACGTGTAGCATGACATGAACCCAAGATCCCGGTTGAGGCCGTCCTCATGGGTGCGGAACTTGTCTATCAATTTCTGCTCGACGATTTTGCGTTGTCGTGTGTCTCGAAGGCCGCCTTGGAGTACGCTTACCCGAAGGTCGGTGGCTGAATGTCCTTGATTGCTGAAGTGTTCCCCGACTGGGAGGGAACCCTCCTGTTTGGCGATTGTTGCGCGGTGTCCGTTCATCCGTTGTCGCAGTGTCTGCATGGTCTCGCCAATGTACCATGCTCCGGGGCATCCTTTCCTGCAACGTATGAGGTAGACAACGTTGGCCGAGTCACAGGAGTATGAACCATGCACCTGGTGGGTGGTGTCCTCTCGTGTGATGGTGGTATCTGTGTCGATGATCTGGCATGTCTTGCAGAGGTTACCGTGGCAGGGTTGTGTGGTGTCGTGGACGCTGTTCTCTTGAAAGCTGGGTAATTTGCTGCGAACGATGGTCTGTTTGAGGTTGGGTGGCTGTTTAAAGGTGAGTAGTGGAGGTGTGGGGATGGCCATAGCGAGGTGTTCGTCGTCATTGATGACATGTTGAAGGCTGCACTACTCACCTTTAAACAGCCACCCAACCTCAAACAGACCATCGTTCGCAGCAAATTACCCAGCTTTCAAGAGAACAGCGTCCACGACACCACACAACCCTGCCGCGGTAACCTCTGCAAGACATGCCAGATCATCGACACAGATACCACCATCACACGAGAGGGCACCACCCACCAGGTGCATGGTTCATACTCCTGTGACTCGGCCAACGTTGTCTACCTCATACGTTGCAGGAAAGGATGCCCCGGAGCATGGTACATTGGCGAGACCATGCAGACACTGCGACAACGGATGAACGGACACCGCGCAACAATCGCCAAACAGGAGGGTTCCCTCCCATTCGGGGAACACTTCAGCAATCAAGGACATTCAGCCACCGACCTTCGGGTAAGCGTACTCCAAGGCGGCCTTCGAGACACACGACAACGCAAAATCGTCGAGCAGAAATTGATAGACAAGTTCCGCACCCATGAGGACGGCCTCAACCGGGATCTTGGGTTCATGTCACGCTACACGTTACCCCACCAGCGAACAAATGTTATCTGTTTTTAATATAACGGGTCAGTTGCTGTCTTTTCTATGTTTCTACCTCTCTATCTCTGTTTTTTTTTGTTTGTTGTTTTTTTTGGTGATTTGTATATTCTGAGACCTGGCAGGTAACACCTGTCTGTCTGCACACTGATTGCCTTGGCAACGGGCAGTTGAAAAAACTGTCTGTAATCACCAAGCATTGTTCTGTGAATTATAAATGCGACTTCATTTCGAGGACTTCATTTTCACATCGTTCACCTGAGGAAGGAGATAGCCTCCGAAAGCTTGTGAATTTAAAATAAAATTGCTGGACTATAACTTGGTGTTGTAAAATTGTTTACAATTGTCAACCCCAGTCCATCACCGGCATCTCCACATCATAACTGAGGAGAGGGAGAAGACTGAGAGAGAGAGAGAGAGTGTGAGGGAAAATACAGAGAGAGAGAGAGGGACAGACAGAGAGAGCAAGACAGACAGACAGACAGACAGAGAGAGAGAGAGTGTGAGGGAAAATACAGAGAGAGAGAGAGGGACAGACAGAGAGAGCAAGACAGACAGACAGACAGAGAGAGAGAGTATGAGGGAAAATACAGAGAGAGAGAGAGAGGGACAGACAGAGAGAGCAAGACAGACAGACAGACAGAGAGAGAGAGTGTGAGGGAAAATAGAGAGAGAGAGAGAGAGAGGAACAGACAGAGAGAGCAAGACAGACAGACAGACAGAGAGTGTGAGGGAAAATAGAGAGAGAGGCAGACAAAGAGAGAGAGTGTGAGGGAAAATAGAGAGAGAGGCAGACAAAGAGAGAGCAAGAAAGACATAGAGAGTTTTTTTTTATTCGTTCACGGGATGTGGGCGTCGCTGGCAAGGCCGGCATTTATTGCCCATCCCTAATTGCCCTCGAGTGAGGGAAAATACAGAGAGAGAGAGAGAGAGTCAGAGTATATTCAGAGAGCTGGGAGTGGGGAGAGAGGAAAGAGAGAGGAGGGAGAGACAGACGCCATCCTCCTGATTGTTATCCTGTATCCCCCACTGGAATGTATAGGTGTGGGGACACTGCGAGTGGGCGGGACTGGGCTTGACTGTGATGCAATCCATGGTAGAAAAGTTTGGTGAGAATCAGTGTTTCGGGTCACACATTAAGAGTGGTCACTTGTGCAGAGGGTGTGCAGCACCTGTGGTCACCATAGCCCAGGATCATCCAGCTCCCTCAGGGGAGCACGGGTATAAATCTCTAACCACCAACCCCCCCACTGTCGCACGCCCCATTCTCACTGGGTACAGAGGGGTTAAAATCGGAGAGGACACTCTCTCTTCCTACACAATATGCTGAGAGCCTGTCTCTGCGATAAAATCCACTTGCAGCTCACACCGAGTGTAACAACAGCAGGGGAATAAAGGTAACAGAGCTGTCCATTAGTGAGGGAGGGTGAGGTACTGCTGGAGCTTGGAATGTACATTAACAGGGGACTGCTCTGTGTGTGGAGAGCGGAGAGTCTCAAATACACCGTTTATCCCACCCTCCCCTGTCATCGCAGCAGCTGCCAGTCTGTGAGCTGGAACGCTGGGTTTCTGAGCTCATTAGGAGCTGGCCCAGACGGTGAGCTTCTGTGGACGAACGCCGGTCAGAGACGACAGCAGGCCGACTGAGCTTTGTCCCATTGCCATCGCCGACCGTCAGCCAGACTCACGGCTGGTCAGAGACGCAGAGAGACACAATGAGAGGACAGGAAGCATAGAGGCAGAGAGAGAGAGAGCAAGACAGAGAGAGAGAGAGAGAGCAAGACAGACATAGAGAGAGAGACAGAGAGAGAGAGAGTGAGGCAAAATACAGAGAGAGAGAGATCAGTGCCCAGTGGGTCCGTCCAGGTACCGTGTAAAATCACCGCCACCGGACACCAGTTCACCCAGCTGAAAGGGTACATCCTGGAAATTGCCCAGGCATGTTTGAGAGGTGGCAGAGTAGGGTAAAGGGTTGCCAACGAAGGGGGCAGCACAAAGCCTTGGAGCCAAATTTCTTGGGGGACCTTAAATTGGGTGAAGCCGGGCTACAGCCCAAACTGCAGACCAGCTCGCAGAATAGTTCTGGAGTTCAGCTCCATCCTTGGTTTAACATTGCATCCGAAATACGGCCCCTCCGACAGTGCAGCGCTCCCTCAGTACTGACCCTCCGACACTGCAGAGCTCCCTCAGGACTGACCCTCCGACAGTGCAGCGCTCCCTCAGTACTGGCCCTCCGACAGTGCAGCGCTCCCTCAGTACTGACCCTCCGACAGTGCAGCGCTCCCTCAGTACTGACCCTCCGACAGTGCAGCGCTCCCTCAGTACTGACCCTCCGACAGTGCAGCGCTCCCTCAGTACTGACCCTCCGACAGTGCAGCACTCCCTCAGTACTGACCCTCCGACAGTGCAGCGCTCCCTCAGTACTGACCCTCCGACAGTGTTTGCTGTACCTGCATGTTAACTTTTTGTGTTTTGTGTACGAGGACATCCAATTCTCTCTGAACACCAACATTTAATAGTTTCTCACCATTTAAAAAATATTCTGTTTTTCTATTCTTCCTACCAAAGTGAATAACCTCACATTTCCCCACATTAAACTCCATCTGCCACCTTCTTGCCCACTCACTTAATCTGTCTATATCCCTTTGCAGACTCTTTGTGTCCTCCTCACAGCTTACTTTCCCACCTAGCTTTGTATCGTCAGCAAACTTGGATACATTACACTCGGTCCCTTCATCTAAGTCATTAATATAGATTGTAAATAGCTGAGGCCCAAGCACTGATCCTTGTGACACCCCACTAGTTACAGCCTGCCAAACTGAAAATGACCCCTTTATCCCCACTCTCTGTTTTCTGTCCTTTAACCAATCCTCTATCCATGCTAATATATTACCCTCAATATCCATGAGCCCTTATCTTGTGTCACAACCTTTTATGTGGCACCTTATCGAAAGCCTTTTGAAAATCCAAATATTCTACATCCACTGGTTCCCCTTTATCTACCCTGCTAGTTACATCCTCAAAAAACTCTAATAAATTTGTCAAACACGATTTCCCTTTCATAAAACCATGTTGACTCTGCCTAATCATATTATGATTTTCTAAGTGCTGTTACCACTTCCTTAATAAAGGATTCCAGCATTTTCTCGATGACTGATGTCAGGCTAACTGTTTTCTCTCTCCCTCCTTTCTTGAATAGCGGGCTGACATTTGCTACCTTCCAATCCACAGGGACTGTTCTCGAACCATAGAACCATAGAAAAGATACAGCACAGAAGGGGGCCATTCGGCCCATCGTTTCTGCGCCGGCTCGAAGAACAACCAGGTGCCCATTCTAATCACACCTTCCAGCACCCGGTCCGTAGCCCTGCAGCTTACAGCGCTTTAGATGCAGGTCCGGGACTTTAAAAAAGAGTTGAGGGTCCCTGCCTCTCCCACCAATTCAGGCAGCGAATTCCATACACCCACCACCCTCTGGGTAAAAAAGCTTCTCCTCATGTCCCCTCTAATCCTTCCGCCAATCAGCTTAATTCTATGTCCTCTAGTTCTTGAACTCTCCGCTAGGGGAAACAGGTACTTCCTGTCTACTCTATCTGGGCCCCTCATAATTTTGTACACCTCAATCAAGTCTCCCCTCAGCCTCCTCTGCTCCAAGGAAAACAACCCCAGCCTATCCAATCTCTCCTCGTGGCTGCAATTTTCAAGCCCTGGCAACATTCTTGTAAATCTTCTCTGCACTCTCTCCAGAGCAATTACGTCCTTCCTGTAATGTGGTGACCAGAACTGCACACAATACTCCAGCTGTGGCCTTACCAGCGTTTTATACATTTACATCATTACATCCCTGCTTTTGTATTCTATACCTCGGCTAATAACGGAGAGCATTCCGTATGCCTTCTTCACAACCTTATCTACCTGTACTGCCACCTTCAGGGACCTGTGCACATGCACTCCAAGGTCTCTCACTTCCTCTACCCCTCTCAATATATTCCCGTTTACTGCGTATTCCCTTTTACTGTTTGCCCTCCCTAAGTGCATTACCTCACACTTCTCCCGGTTGAACTCCATTTGCCACTTTTCCGCCCACTCCACCAACCAATTGATATCTTCTTGGAGTCTACAGCTAGAGTCTATAGCTAGAATCTGGGGAATTTTGGAAGCTCGTAACCAATGCATCCACTATCTCTGCAACCACCTCTTTTAGAACCCTAGGATGTAGGCCATCAGGTCCAGGGGATTTGTCGGCTTTTAGTCCCATTAGTTTCTCCAGTACTTTTTCTCTACTGATATTAATTACTTTAAGTTCCTCATTATCATTAGACCCTTGGTTCCCCACTATTTCCGATATGCTTTTTGTGTCTTCTACTGTGAAGACAGATACAAAATATTTGTTTAACGCATCTGCCATTTCCTGATTCCCCATTATAATTACTCCTGTCTCAGCCTCTAAGGGACCAACGTTTACTTTTGTTACTCTCTTCCTTTTTACATACTTGGAGAAGCTCTAACAATCTGCTTTTATATTTCTTGCTAGTTTACTTTCATATTCTATTGTCTCTCTTTATATCAATTTTTTGGTCGTTCTTTGTTGGTTTCTAAAACTCTCCCAATCCCCAGGCTTATTATTCTTCTTGGCAACATTATAGGCCTCTTCTTTCAATCTAATAGAAACATCGAAAATAGGAACAAGAGTGGGCCATTCGGCCCTTCGGGCCTGCTCCCCCATTCAAAATGATCATGGCTGATCGTCTAACTCAGTGCCCTGTTCCCGCTTTTTCCCCATATCCCTTGATCCCTTTAGCATTAAGAAATATATCTATCTCCTTCTTGAATACATCTAATGACTTTGCCTCCACTGCCTTCTGTGGTAGAGAATTCCACAGGTTCACCACCCTCTGAGTGAAGAAATTTCTCCTCATCTCAGTTCTAAATGGCATACCCCGTATCCTGAGACTGTGACCCCTGGTTCAGGACTCCCCAGCCATCGAGAGCATCCTCCCTGCATCTAGTCTGTCTAGTCCTGTTAGAATTTTATATGTTTCGATGAGATCACCTCTCATTCTTCTAAACTCTAGTGAATATAGGCCGAGTCGACCCAATCTCTCCTCATACGTCAGTCCTGCCATCCCAGGAATCAGTCTGGTAAACCTTCGTTGCACTCCCTCCATGGCAAGGACATCCTTCCTCAGATAAGGAGACCAAAACTGCACACAATACTCCAGATGTGGTCTCACCAAGGCCCTGTATAACTGCAGTAAGACATCCCTGTTCCTGCACTCAAATCCTCTTGCAATGAAGGCCAACATACCATTCGCCTTCCTAACTGCTTGCTGCACCTGAATGCTCGCTTTCAGTGACTGGTGTACAAGGACACCCAGGTCTCGTTGCACCTCCCCTTTTCCCAATCTATCACCATTCAGATAATAATCTGTCTTTCTGTTTTTACATCCAATTTGGATAACCTCACATTTATCCACGTTATACTGCATCTGCCATGTTCTGGCCCTCTCATCCAACTTGTCTAAATCACATTGGAGCCTCTTTGCATCCTCCTCACATCTCACATTCCACCCCAGCTTTGTGTCGTCTGCAAACTTGGAAATACTATCCTTAACTTCTTTAGTTAGCCATGGATAGATCACTTTTCCCATGGAGTTTTTAATTTCTCAATTGAATGTATATTTATTGAGAATATTGAAATATTTCTTTAAATGTTTGCCATTGCTGTCAAACCCTTTAATTTAATTTCCCAATCTACCTTAGCCAACTCACCCCTCATACCTATGTAATTGGTTTTATTTAAGTTTAAGATTCTAGTTTCTGACTTAATTACGTTACTCTCAAACTCAATGTGAAATACTATCATATTATGATCACTCTTCCCCAGAGGATCCTTTACTGTGAGATTACTAATTAACCCTGTCTCATTACACAACACAAGATCTAAAATAGCCGGTTCCCTGGTTGGTTCCATGACGTATTGCTCTAGGAATCTGTCTCGAATACATTCCATGAACTCGTCCTCCAGACTACCTTGGCCATTTTGATTTGCCCAGTCTATATGCAGATTAAAGTCCCCCATGATTACTGCATTTCCTTCATTACAAGCCCCTATTATTTCATGATTTATATTCTGTCCAATGGTGTTCCTACTATTCGGGGGCCTATAAACTCCTCCCACCAGTGTTTTCTGACCCTTGTTATTTCTAATTTCCACCCACACTGATCCTCCTTCCTGATTCTCCGAGCAAAGATCCTTTCTCCCCACTGTCCTTATGTCATTCTTTATTATCAGGGCTACACCACCTCCTTTTCCATTCTCCCTGTCTTTTCTAAACATCAAACTCTGGAATATTTAGTTCCCAATCTTGGTCACTTTACAAATTTATCTCTGTAATGGCTATGAGATCAAAGCCATTTATCTCTATTTGTGCCATTAATTTATCGATCTTGTTACGAATGCTCTGTACATTCAGATAAAGAGCCTTTAGTATTAACTTTTTACCATTTTTTCCTGCTTTGACCTTACTTGTTGTTGCGCTATTATTGGTAAACTCTCTGTTCCTTCCTGCCACACTCTGCTTGTTTTTACCCAAATCACTATACTGCTCTGTTGCCTTGACTTTCCAGATTAGATTTCTAAATTTCCCCTCCACTGACCTGCCCCCCATTAGTTTAAAGCCCTATCTACAGTCCTAGTTATTTGATTCGCCAGGACGCTGGTCCCAGCCCGGTTTATGTGGAGCCCCTCCCAATGGAACAGCTCCCTCTTTCCCCAGTACTGGTGCAAGGCCAAGAGGCAGACGAATCGCCTACATGAGGGAGGGGGAGCAGCAGGATTTTTGAGGGGGGGGGGGAAATTGATGAACTCTGAGCAGCTCCCATAGAATTCCTGAGCTCGCCCGGAAAAGAAATGTTCCCTTAGGTGAGGCAATGGAGAGCGTCTGGCACCTTGGCAGGGGGGGGGGGGAGGAGGAGAGGGTATCTGCACCCCAGTGTGAGACAGTACCTTCGAGAGGGGATGGGAGAATAATCGTGTACCGAGGGCCATGAGACAGAGAATGCAGTTCTCCATCAATAAACACAGTCAAGAGATCAGTGAAAGCTTCACAGCTGCTGAGCGCATCTCTCCGCACCAGCGAGAGGCCGATGATTCAATCTTGTACAGATGGTCTTGGTCGATTAATGCACAATATATTAGAAACTGGGAGAATCCCTTTTATATCATAGTAGGTACAGACCAGGAGGAGGCCATTCAGCCCATCGTGCCTGTGCTGACTCCTTGAAAGAGCTATCCATTCAGACCAATTCCCCTGCTCCATTATCATAGTCAGTACAGCCCTCTGCTTACAACATAGAAAGCTGAAAACATTTCAGGATACTTTCATCTAGTTATTGCACCAGAATAAAATACCTGCATAAACACTGCCTCCTTTGAGTGAGTGAGGTTTTATCAGTAAATTTCAGTCCAGTGATACTTCCTGCAATTTTAAAAGCATCATGGCAGTTGCTGAGTGAGAGTGAGAGTGAACTTTCCACAGTAATGTATGTGCCAGCTTGTTCTGACTGTATATTAGACATACAGGAGGTCCCAGGGTCGTTTCATTCTATAAAACTTAGTCCATATTTTAACAACTCAGGAAAATTGTATGTAAATTTTATGAGCAACTTTCTTTGAAAAATCTGAAGTTACTGACAACAGAGTTGTTCTTCTCACATATTTAAAATACACATCGGCAGGACTGACAAATATATCCTGACTACAGTGCAGATCAGGCACGGCAGAGTCGGCTAATTCAACATGAAGGCTGCTGAAGAGTGAAGACATCAGAATAGTGTGCATGGATGCAGTACAGAGTGAAGCAGAGTACTCCATCTGAAACATCTTGTAATCAATTTAATAAGCAACACTGCATGAATGGACAATAAAGCAGCTGCATTTTCAATAATTTCACTTTGAAGTTAGTAACTGTATGTATGTTGAGTTAGTCACTGAACTTTTTGATTAAAGTTGTAGAATCAGACGCCCACAGTGTAAGGACACAGAGTACAGTTCAGGTCTGTGTAAGAGAGGGGGTGAGGTAAACACGAACAATACCAAGAAAACCAGTGATTGACGGGGACGTGAGCCAGGGCTACTGAATGGTTTCGAGTCCACGCATGGATAGGGTCTACTGTGTTAACCCGTGCCAGCAGAAATTACCCGTCTGAACACACATTTATAATCAATCGGAAATACAATATCGGTTAAACTAGGCCACAAGAACAAATTATCCTGAAGTTATCTGTGTGTCCCCTTAGTGCAGCGAGCATTAAATCAACAGAACTGAGGCACAGGTGGGCCGTAGTCGAACGATGGGTTGGAAACCACCCACAGCAAAGATCGAGAATTATAGACCTCCAAAAATCCCAAATCACTCAAACCCAAAACACCTATCAACATGGACACCAAAAAAATCTAAAGTTACTCAGCCCCCAAAAATCGACGAGAGCAGGGGAGTTCTCCCCGGTGTCCTGGGGCCAATATTTATCCCTCAACCAACATCACTAAAAACAGATGATCTGCTCATCATCACATCACTGTTTGTGGGATCTTGCTCTGTGCTAATTGGCTGCTGCATTTCCTATATTTCATCACCGATTACAAATCAAAAGTATTTAATTGGTTGCGAAGCGTTTGGGATCTCCTGAGGTTCTGAAAGACACTGAATCAATGCAACTCTTTCTTTTTTATGATTTGGAGATATCGCCATCAAAGGCTGTGCAGTGGGATCTTTTACATCCACCTGAGAGGCCAGACGGGCCTCAGTTTAACGTCTCATCCAAAAGACGGCACCTTCGACAGTGCAGCACTCCCTCAGTACTGACTCTCCGACAGTGCAGCTCTCCCTCAGTACTGACCCTCCGACAGTGCAGCGCTCCCTCAATACTGACCCTCCAACAGTGCAGCGCTCCCTCAGTACTGACCTTCCGACAGTGCAGCGCTCCCTCAGTACTGACCCTCCGACAGTGCAGCGCTCCCTCAGTACTGACCCTCCGACAGTGCAGCGCTCCCTCAGTACTGACCCTCCGACAGTGCAGCGCTCCCTCAGTACTGACCCTCCGACAGTGCTGCGCTCCCTCAGTACTGACCCTCCGACAGTGCAGCGCTCCCTCAGTACTGACCCTCCGACAGTGCAGCGCTCCCTCAGTACTGACCCTCCGACAGTGCAGCGCTCCCTCAGTACTGACCCTCCGACAGTGCAGCGCTCCCTCAGTACTGACCCTCCGACAGTGCAGCGCTCCCTCAGTACTGACCCTCCGACAGTGCAGCACTCCCTCAGTACTGACCCTCCGACAGTGCAGGGCTCCCTCAGTACTGACCCTCCGACAGTGCAGCGCTCCCTCAGTACTGACCCTCCGACAGTGCAGCACTCCCTCAGTACTGACCCTCCGACAGTGCAACCCGCGACCTTCCGATTTAGAGGTGCAAGAGTGTTCTTCCCACAGGATGATTTTGAAAAGCGATTCGAGACGGAATGTCTGCGTCCATGCTGCCTCCAGGCACCAATTTGAAAGCAGTTAACAGGAGTGAGCAGTGCTGTGTGAGCTGACCACAGCAGGAGGGGGGCCAAGAAGGGGCCTCTGTGCCACTGAGGGAAAAATCAGTCAGAGGCCCAACTCACAATCGCTGTCATGTGACCCCGGCTGGTAAGTGGCAGTCTGGGCCTCCTGTCAGAAGAGGATCAGTTCCGGCTGTGATGACCTCCACAGTTGAATAGCCTGCCAACTCGGGTTTAAAATTCCTGATGCGGAGGCAAGGGCACGAAGCAGATGAATCGCCGACAAGATGGAGGGCTGCGGCAGGATTTTCAAGGGGGTAATCCAGGAACTCTGGGCAGCTCGTCCTCCGATAAACCCAGTGGGATCTGTCCAGGGTCTTCAGAAGGCCCCAAGGCTACCTGCAACAAATGTCACCCATGCCAGAGGGCATCGTTAAATCTTGCAAAGACCCCAAGTCCTCCCCGGGGTTTGAGACGGGCTCAACTCGCATGGGGCCCAGTGGCGGCCTGAAGCCTAGTCCCACTGCACGTCCCATAAAATTCCTGAGCTCACCCGGAAAAGAAATGCTCCCTTAGGTGAGGCAATGGAGAGCGTCTGGCACCTGAGGGGATCTGCACCCCAGTGTGAGACAGTACCTTCGAGAGGGGATGGGAGAATAATCGTGTACCGAGGGCCATGAGACAGAGAATGCAGTTCTCCATCAATAAACACATTCAAGAGATCAGTGAAAGTTTCACAGCTGCTGAGAGCATCTCTCCGCACCAGCGAGAGGCCGATGATTCAATCTTGTACAGATGGTCTTGGTCGATTAATGCACAATATATTAGAAACTGGGAGAATCCCTTTTTGATTAAAGTTGTACAATCAGACGCCCACAGTGTACTGTTGAGGACTGTGTAAGGGAGGGAGTGGGGAAATGATCACTTATATACTAACAATCCGAAGGAGATCAGTGACTGATGGAGACATGAGCCAGGAATACTGAATGGTTTCGAGTCCACGCATGGATAGGGTCTGCTGTGTTAACCCGTGCCAGCAGAAATTACCCGTCTGAACACACATTTATAATCAATCCAAAATACAATATCGGTTAAACAGGTCCATGAGAATAAATTGTACAGAAGTTATCTGTGACTCACCTTAGTACAGAGAGCATTAAATCAGGTCCATCCAATCTGGCTCTGGCCTCCCTCAACAGGACTGTGACGCTGCTGGTCCATATTGTAACTATGGGTTAGAAGCTACCCACAGCAGAGATCTACAATCATGTACCCCCCAAATTATCTCAAATTACTCACCACCTCCAAAATCTAGAACCACGTACATCCAAAAATCTACAATAAATCTCCACCCACGAATTGAGAATTCCTCACGCTCCAAGAATATAGGATCACGGACCTCCAAAAAATCTAGAACTAATCACCCCCAAGAATTGCTCAACCCCCAAAAATAGAGTACAATGGACATCCAAAAAATGTAGAATTACTCACCCCCCAAAAAAATCTGGAATCACTGATGTCCCACAAACCTAGAAGTACACGGAGCAGGCTCGAGGGGCTGAATGGCCTAGGATTGCTCACTCCCCCTCCCCAAAAAGTAAAAAATTACTCACATCCCCTCCCTAAAAAGTCAAAAATTACTCACATCCCCTCCATAAAAAGTCAAAAATTACTCACATCCCCTCCCTAAAAAGTCAAAAATTACTCACATCCCCTCCTTAAAAAGTCAAAAATTACTCACATCCCCTCCCTAAAAAGTCTAGAATTACTCACATCCCCTCCATAAAAAGTCAAAAATTACTCACATCCCCTCCATAAAAAGTCAAAAATTACCTACATCCCCTCCATAAAAAGTCTAGAATTACTCACATCCCCTCCCTAAAAAGTCCAGAATTACTCACATCCCCTCCCTAAAAAGTCCAGAATGACTCACATCCCCTCCATAAAAATCTAGAATCACGGACCTCCAAATATCTAGAATCATGAATGTTCAAATATATCTAGAATGAAGGACCATCAAAAATATCAGGAATCATGGACATCCAAATAATTTAGAATTACTGACCCCCCAATAAATCTATATCCAGAATATCAGAAAAGCTTTTATTACTCACACACAAAAATCTAGAATCACTGACATCCTGCAAATCTAGAATTATGCTTCCCCAGAACCTAGAACCATGCACATCCAAATAATCTAGAATTACTCCCCCCTCCCCCATCTAGAATCACTGACATCCCACAAATCTAGAATTACTCACCCACAAATATCTAGAATCATGGACCTCCAAATATTGAGAATCACGGACCTCCAAATATATCTAGAATCACAGACCTCCATATACCAAATCACGGACCTCCAAATATATCTAGAATCACAGACTTCTGTATATCTAATCAGGGATCTCCAAATATCGAGCATCATGGACTCGCAAGTATATCGAGAATCACGGATCTTCCACGATATCGAGAATCACAGGCCTCCGAATATATCTAGACTCATGGACTACCAAATATATCTAGAATAATGGTCCTCCAAATATACCTAGAATCACGGACGTCCAAATATCGAGAATAAGAACACAAGAACTTAAGAAATAGGAGCTTAGGCAGGCCATACAGCTCCCTCGAGCCTGCTCCGCAATTCAATCAGATCATGGCTGATCTTCAACCTCAACCCCACTTTCCCGCCCAATCCCCATATCCCTTGAGTCCAAAAATCTATCGATCTCAGCCTTGAATATACTCAACGACTCAGCATCCACAGCCCTCTGGGGTAGAGAATTCCAAATATTCACAACCCTCTGCGTGAAGAAATTCCTCCTCATCTCAGTCTTAAATGACCGACCCCTTATCCTGAGACTATGTCCCCTAGTTCTAGACTCTCCAGCCAGGGGAAACAATCTCTCAGCATCTACCCTGTCAAGCCCTCTCAGAATCTTATATGTTTCAATGAGATCACCTCTCATTCTTCTAAACTCCAGAGAGTACAGGCCCATTCTACTCAATCTCTCCTCATAGGACAACCCTCTCATCCCAGGATTGTACTTTGATAGGATTGTACTACAGACCCCCAAATAGTCAACGGGAAATTGAGGAGCAAATATGTAAGGAGATTACAGACAGCTGCAAGAAAAATAGGGTGGTAATAGTAGGGGACTTTAACTTTCCCAACATTGACTGGGACAGCCATAGCATTAGGGGCTTGGATGGAGAGAAATTTGTTGAGTGTATTCAGGAGGAATTTCTCATTCAGTATGTGGATGGCCCGACTAGAGAGGGGGCAAAACTTGACCTCCTCTTGGGAAATAAGGAAGGGCAGGTGACAGAAGTGTTAGTGAGGGATCACTTTGGGACCAGTGATCATAATTCCATTAGTTTTAAGATAGCTATGGAGAAGGATAGGTCTGGCCCAAAAGTTAAAATTCTAAGTTGGGGAAAGGCCAATTTTGATGGTATTAGACAGGAACTTTCAGAAGTTGATTGGGAGAGTCTGTTGGCAGGCAAAGGGACGTCTGGTAAGTGGGAGGCTTTCAAAAGTGTGTTAACCAGGGTTCAGGGTAAGCACATTCCTTATAAAGTGAAGGGCAAGGCTGGTAGAAGTAGGGAACCTTGGATGACTCGGGAGATTGAGGCACTAGTCAAAAAGAAGAAGGAGGCATATGACATGCATAGGCAGCTGGGATCAAGTGGATCCCTTGAAGAGTATAGAGATTGCCGGAGTAGAGTTAAGAGAGAAATCAGGAGGGCAAAAAGGGGATATGAGATTGCTTTGGCAGATCAGGCAAAGGTGAATCCAAAGAGCTTCTACAAATACATAAAGGGCAAAAGGGTAACTAGGGAGAGAGTAGGGCCTCTTAAGGATCAACAAGGTCATCTAAGTGCGGAACCACAAGAGATGGGTGAGATCCTGAATGAATATTTCACATCGGTATTTACGGTTGAGAAAGGCATGGATGTTAGGGAACTTGGGGAAATAAATAGTGATGTCTTGAGGAGTGTACATATTACAGAGAGGGAGGTGCTGGAAGTCTTAACGCGCATCAAGGTAGATAAATCTCCGGGACCTGATGAAATGTATCCCAGGACGTTATGGGAGGTTAGGGAGGAAATTGCGGGTCCCCTAGCAGAGATATTTGAATCATCCACCGCTACAGGTGAGGTGCCTGAAGATTGGAGGGTAGCAAATGTTGTGCCTTTGTTTAAGAAGGGCGGCAGGGAAAAGCCTGGGAACTACAGACCAGTGAGCCTGACATCTGTAGTGGGTAAGTTGTTAGAGGGTATTCTGAGGGACAGGATCTACAGGCATTTGGAGAGGCAGGGACTAATTAGGAACAGTCAGCATGGTTTTGTGAGAGGAAAATCATGTCTCACGAATTTGATTGAGTTTTTTGAAGGGGTAACCAAGAAGATAGATGAGGGCTGTGCAGTAGACGTGGTCTACATGGACTTCAGCAAAGCATTTGACAAGGTACCGCATGGTAGGTTGTTACATAAGGTTAAATCTCATGGGATCCAAGGTGAGGTAGCCAATTGGATACAAAATTGGCTTGACGACAGAAGACAGAGGGTGGTTGTCGAGGGTTGTTTTTCAAACTGGATGCCTGTGTCCAGCGGTGTGCCTCAGGGATCGGTGCTGGGTCCGCTGTTATTTGTTATTTATATTAATGATTTGGATGAGAATTTAGGAGGCATGGTTAGTAAGTTTGCAGATGACACCAAGATTGGTGGCATTGTGGACAGTGAAGAAGGTTATCTAGGATTGCAACGGGATCTTGATAAATTGGGCCAGTGGGCCGATGAATGGCAGATGGAGTTTAATTTAGATAAATGTGAGGTGATGCATTTTGGTAGATCGAATCGGGCCAGGACCCACTCCGTTAATGGTAGGGCGTTGGGGAGAGTTATAGAACAAAGAGATCTAGGAGTACAGATTCATAGCTCCTTGAAAGTGGAGTCACAGGTGGATAGGGTGGTGAAGAAGGCATTCGGCATGCTTGGTTTCATTGGTCAGAACATTGAATGCAGGAGTTGGGATGTCTTGTTGAAGTTGTACAGGGCATTGGTGAGGCCACACTTGGAGTACTGTGTACAGTTCTGGTCACCCTATTATAGAAAGGATATTATTAAACTAGAAAGAGTGCAGAAAAGATTTACTAGGATGCTACCGGGACTTGATGGTTTGACTTACAGGGAGAGGTTAGACAGACTGGGACTTTATTCCCTGGAGAGTAGGAGGTTAAGGGGTGATCTTATAGAAGTCTATAAAATAATGAGGGGCATAGATAAGGTCGATAGTCAAAATCTTTTCCCAAAGGTAGGGGAGTCTATAACGAGGGGGCACAGATTTAAGGTGAGAGGGGAGAGATACAAAAGGATCCAGAGGGGCAATTTTTTCACTCAAAGGGTGGTGAGTGTCTGGAACGAGCTGCCAGAGGCAGTAGTAGAGGCGGGTACAATTTTGTCTTTTAAAAAGCATTTGGACAGTTACATGGGGAAGATGGGTATCGAGGGATATGGGCCAAGTGCAGGCAATTGGGACTAGCTTAGTGGTATAAACTGGGCGACATGGACATGTTGGGCCGAAGGGCCTGTTTCCATGTTGTAACTTCTATGATTCTATGATTCTATGATTCTATGAATTAATCTAGTGAACCTTCATTGCACCGCCTCTAAGGCAAGTATATCCTTCCTTAGATAAGGAGACCAAAACTGTACCCAGTACTCCAGGTGAGGTCTCACTAAAGCCCTGAACAATTGTAGTAAGACTTCCTCACTCTTGTGCTCCAACCTCCTTGCAATAAAGGCCAACCTACCATTTGGCTTCCTAATTGCTTGCTGTACCTGCATGTTAACATTTTGTGTTTCTTGTACGAGGACACACAAATCTCTCTGAACACCAACATTTAATGGTTTCTCACCATTTAAAAAATATTCTGTTTTTCTATTCTTCCTACTAAAGTGAATAACCTCACATTTCCCCACATTAAACTCCATCTGCCACCTTCTTGCCCACTCACTTAACCTGTCTATATCCCTTTGCAGACTCTTTGTGTCCTCCTCACAGCTTACTTTCCCACCTAGCTTTGTATCGTCAGCAAACTTGGATACATTACACTCGGTCCCTTCATCTAAGTCATTAATATAGATTGTAAATAGCTGAGGCCCAAGCACTGATCCTTGTGACACCCCACTAGTTACAGCCTGCCAACCTGAGAATGACCCGTTTATCCCTACTCTCTGTTTCTGTCTGTTAACCAATCCTCTATCCATGGGAATATATTACCCCCAATCCCATGAGCCCTTATCTTGTGTAACAACCTTTTATGTGGCACCTTATCGAATGCCTTTTGAAAATCCAAATAAACTACATCCACTGGTTCCCCTTTATCTACCCTGCTAGTTACATCCTCAAAAAACTCTAATAAATTTGTCAATAACGATTTCCCTTTCATAAAACCATGTTGACTCTGCCTAATCATATTATGATTTTCTAAGTGCTCTGTTACTGCATCCATAATAATGGATTCCAGCATTTTCCCGACGACTGATGTCAGGCAAACTGGCCTATAGTCCCCTGTTTTCTCTCTCCCTCCTTTCTTGAATAACGGGGTTACATTTGCTGCCTTCCAATCCACTGGGACCGTTCTAGAATCTAGGGAATTTTGGAAGATTATAACCAATGCATCCACTATCTCTGCAACCACCTCTTTTAGAACCCTCGGACGTAGGTCATCAGGTCCAGGGGATTTGTCGGCTTTTAGTCCCATTAATTTCTCCAGTACTTTTTCTTTACCAATATTAATTGTTTTAAGTTCCTCACTCTCATTAGACCCATGGTTCCCCATTATTTCTGGTATGCTTTTTGTGTCTTCTACTGTGAAGAAAGATACAAAATATTTGTTTAGCGTCTCTGCCATTTCCTGATTGCCCATTTTAATTTCTCCTGTCTCAGCCTCTAAGGGACCAATGTTTATCTTTGTTACTCTTTTCCTTTTTACATACTTGTAGAAGCTCTTTCAATTTGTTTTTATATTTCTTGCTAGTTTATTCTCATATTCTATTTTTTCCCTTTTTATCAATTTTTTGGTCATCCTTTGTTGGTTTCTAAAACTCTCCCAATCCTCAGGCTTATTACTCTTCTGGCAACATTATAGGCCTCTTTTAATCTAATACTATTCTTAACTTCTTTAGTTGGCCACGGATGGATCACTTTTCCCGTGGAGTTTTTATTTCTCAATGGAATGTATATTCATTGAGAATTTTGAAATATTTCTTTAAATGTTCACAATTGCTTATCTACCGTCATATCTTTTAATCTAATTTCCCAATCAACCTTTGACAACTCACCCCTCATACCTATATAATTGGCTTTGTTTAAGTTTAAGACTCTAGTTTCGAACTTAAGTACGTCACTCTCGAATGCAATGTGAAATTCTATCATATTATGATCACTCTTCCCCAGAGGATCCCTTACTATGAGATTACTAATTAACCCTGTCTCATTACACAACACAAGATCGAAAATAATCTGTTCCCTGGTTGTCTCGAATGTATTCCATGAACTCGTCCTCTAATACTTTTGCCAATTTGATTTGCCCATATGAAGATTAAAGTCCCCCACAATTATTGCTTTGCCTTTGTTACAAGCTCTTTTTATTTCTTCATTAACACTCTGTCCAACGGTATAGCTACTATTAGGGGGCCTATAAATTCCTCCCACCAGTGTTTTCTGCCCCTTGTTATTTCTTATTTCCATCCATACTGATCCTCCTTCCTGATCCTCGGAGCCAAGATCCTTTCTCACCACTGTCCTTATGTCATCCTTTATTATCAGGGCGACACCCCCAGCTACTTTTCCATTCTCCCTGTCTTTTCTAAATGGCAAGTACCCTGGAATATTTAGTTCCCAACCTTGGTCACCCTGTAACCATGTCTTTGTAATGGCTATTAGATCAAACCCATTTATCTATATTTGTGCCATTAATTGATCGATCTTGTTACGAATACTCCGTACATTCAGATAAAGAGCCTTTAATTATAACTAGAATCATAGAATCATAGAAGTTTACAACATGGAAACAGGCCCTTCGGCCCAACATGTCCATGTCGCCCAGTTTATACCACTAGGCTAGTCCCAATTGCCTGCACTTGGCCCATATCCCTCTATGCCCATATCCCTCTATACCCATCTTACCCATGTAACTGTCCAAATGCTTTATAGTGAGGTCAGGTGACGAAGGAGAAAGCCTCCGAAAGCTTGTGATTTTCAAATAAAACTGTTGGACTATAACCTGGTGTTGTAATATTCCTTACATTTGTCCACCCCAATCCATCACCGGCATCTCCACATTATAGGAACATAGGAACAGGAGTAGGCCATTCAGCCCCTCGTGCCTGCTCCGCCATTTGATAAGATCATGGCTGATCTGTGATCGAGCTCCATATACCTGCCTTTGGCCCATATCCCTTAATACCTTTGGTTGCCAAAAAGCTATCTATCTCAGATTTAAATTTAGCAATTGAGCTAGTATCAATTGCTGTTTGCGGAGGAGAGTTCCAAACTTCTACCACCCTTTGTGTGTAGAAATGTTTTCTAATCTCGCTCCTGAAAGGTCTGGCTCTAATTTTTAGACTGTGCCCCCTACTCCTAGAATCCCCAACCAGCGGAAATAGTTTCTCTCTATCCACCCTATCTGTTCCCCTTAATATCTTATAAACTTCGATCAGATCACCCCTTAACCTTCGAAACTCCAGAGAATACAACCCCAATTTGTGTAATCTCTCCTCGTAACTTAACCCTTGAAGTCCGGGTATCATTCCAGTAAACCTACGCTGCACTCCCTCCAAGGCCAATATGTCCTTCTGAAGGTGCGGTGCCCAGAACTACTCACAGTACTCCAGGTGCGGTCTAACCAGGGTTTTGTATAGCTGCAGCATAACTTCTGCCCCCTTGTACTCCAGTCCTCGAGATATAAAGGCCAGCATTCCATTAGCCTTATTGATTATTTTCTGCACGTGTTCATGACACTTCAATGATCTATTTCCTGTACCTCTGGGTCCCTTTGGACATCCACTGTTTTTAACTTTTTACCCAAATCGTTACACTGCTCTATGGTCTTGACTTTTCTCTTTAGATGTTTAAATTTCCCCTCACCTGAACTCTGCCCTCCCCCCCCCCCAACCCATACTTTTTAGTTTAAAGCCCTATCTACAGCCCTAGTTATTCGATTTGCCAGGACGCTGATCCCAGCCTGGTTTAAGAAGAGCCCGTCCCGACGGAACAGCTCCCTCCTTCCCCAGGACTGGTGCCAGTGCCCCATGAGTCTCCCACACCATTCTCTGAGCCACACATTTAACTCTCTGATCTGTTTGACCCTGTGCCAATTTGCGCGTGGCTCAGGTAGTAATCCAGAGATTATTACTGGTTGTCCAAATATATCTAGAATCACAGTCCTCAAAATATATCTAGAATCAGGGGTCTCCAAATATATCTAGAATCAGGGATCTCCAAATATATATAGAATCAGGGACCTCCAAATATATCGAGAATCAGGGACCTCCAAATATATCTAGAATCAGGGGCCTCCAAATATATCTAGAATCAGGGACCTCCAAATATATCAAGAATCAGGGACCTCCAAATATATCTAGAATCACGGACCTCCAAATATATCTAGAATCAGGGACCTACAAATATATCGAGAATCAGGGACCTCCAAATATATCGAGAATCAGGGACCTCCAAATATATCTAGAATCAGGGACCCCAAATATATCTAGAATCAGGGGCCTCCAAATATATCGAGAATCAGGGAACTCCAAATATATCGAGAATCAGGGACCCCAAATATATCGAGAATCAGGGACCCCAAATATATCTAGAATCAGGGGCCGACAAATATATCTGGAATCAGGGGTCTCCAAAAATATCTAGAATCAGGGACCTCCAAATATATCTAGAATCAGGGACCTCCAAATATATCGAGAATCAGGGACCTCCAAATATATCTAGAATCAGGGACCTCCAAATATATCTAGAATCAGGGACCCCAAATATATCTAGAATCAGGGACCTCCAAATATATCTAGAATCAGGGACCTCCAAATATATCGAGAATCAGGGACCTACAAATATATCGAGAATCAGGGACCTCCAAATATATCTAGAATCAGGGACCTCCAAATATATCTAGAATCAGGGACCTCCAAATATATCTAGAATCAGGGACCCCAAATATATCTTGAATCAGGGACCTCCAAATATATCTAGAATCAGGGACCTCCAAATATATCGAGAATCAGGGACCTCCAAATATATCGAGAATCAGGGACCTCCAAATATATCTAGAATCAGGGACCTCCAAATATATCTAGAATCAGGGACCTCCAAATATATCTAGAATCACGGACCTCCAAATATATCGAGAATCAGGGGTCTCCAAATATATCGAGAATCAGGGGTCTCCAAAAATATCTAGAATCAGGGGTCTCCAAAAATATCTAGAATCAGGGGTCTCAAAATATATCTAGAATCAGGGACCTCAAAATATATCTAGAATCAGGGACCTCAAAATATATCTATAATCAGGGACCTCCAAATATATCGAGAATCAGGGACCCCAAATATATCTAGAATCAGGGACCTCCAAATATATCTAGAATCAGGGACCTCCAAATATATCGAGAATCACGGACCTCCAAATATATCGAGAATCAGGGGTCTCAAAATATATCTAGAATCAGGGACCTCAAAATATATCTAGAATCAGAGACCTCAAAATATATCTAGAATCAGGGACCTCCAAATATATCTAGAATCAGGGACCTCCAAATGTATCGAGAATCAGGGACCTCCAAATATATCGAGAATCAGGGACCTCCAAATGTATCTAGAATCACGGACCTCCAAATATATCGAGAATCACAGACCTCCAAATATATCTAGAATCAGGGACCTCCAAATATATCGAGAATCACGGACCTCCAAATATATCGAGAATCAGGGGTCTCCAAATATATCTAGAATCAGGGACCCCAAATATATCTAGAATCAGGGACCTCCAAATATATCTAGAATCAGGGACCTCCAAATATATCTAGAATCAGGGACCTCCAAATATATCTAGAATCAGGGACCTCCAAATATATCTAGAATCAGGGACCTCCAAATATATCTAGAATCAGGGACCTCCAAATATATCTAGAATCAGGGACCTCCAAATGTATCGAGAATCAGGGACCTCCAAATATATCGAGAATCACGGATCTCCAAATATATCGAGAATCAGGGGTCTCAAAATATATCTAGAATCAGGGACCTCAAAATATATCTAGAATCAGGGACCTCAAAATATATCTAGAATCAGGGACCTCCAAATATATCTAGAATCAGGGACCTCCAAATGTATCGAGAATCAGGGACCTCCAAATATATCGAGAATCAGGGACCTCCAAATGTATCTAGAATCACGGACCTCCAAATATATCGAGAATCACAGACCTCCAAATATATCTAGAATCAGGGACCTCCAAATATATCGAGAATCACGGACCTCCAAATATATCGAGAATCAGGGGTCTCCAAATATATCTAGAATCAGGGACCCCAAATATATCTAGAATCAGGGACCTCCAAATATATCTAGAATCAGGGACCTCCAAATATATCTAGAATCAGGGACCTCCAAATATATCTAGAATCAGGGACCTCCAAATATATCTAGAATCAGGGACTTCCAAATATATCTAGAATCAGGGACCTCCAAATATATCTAGAATCAGGGACCTCCAAATATATCTAGAATCAGGGACCCCAAATATATCTAGAATCAGGGACCCCAAATATATCGAGAATCAGGGACCTCCAAATATATCTAGAATCAGGGACCTCCAAATATATCTAGAATCACGGACCTCCAAATATATCTAGAATCAGGGACCTCCAAATATATCCAGAATCAGGGACCTCCAAATATATCTAGAATCAGGGGCCTACAAATATATTTAGAATCACGGACCTCCAAATATATCTAGAATCAGGGACCTACAAATATATCTAGAATCAGGGGCCTACAAATATATCTAGAATCAGGGACCTCCAAATATATCTAGAATCAGGGACCTCCAATTATATCTAGAATCAGGGACCTCCAAATATATCGAGAATCAGGGACCTCCAAATATATCGAGAATCAGGGGCCTCCAAATATATCCAGAATCAGGGACCTCCAAATATATCTAGAATCAGGGGCCTACAAATATATCTAGAATCAGGGACTTCCAAATATATCTAGAATCAGGGACCTCCAAATATATCTAGAATCAGGGGCCTCCAAATATATCGACAATCAGGGGCCTACAAATATATCTAGAATCAGGGACCTCCAAATATATCGAGAATCACGGACCTCCAAATATATCGAGAATCACGGACCTCCAAATATATCTAGAATCAGGGGACTCCAAATATATCTAGAATCAGGGACCTCCAAATATATCGAGGATCAGGGACCTCCAAATATATCTAGAATCAGGGGACTCCAAATATATCTAGAATCAGGGACCTCCAAATATATCGAGAATCAGGGACCCCAAATATATCGAGAATCAGGGACCTCCAAATATATCTAGAATCAGGGGCCTCCAAATATATCTAGAATCAGGGACCTCCAAATATATCTAGAATCAGGGACCTCCAAACATATCGAGAATCAGGAACCTCCAAATGTATCGATAATCAGGGACCTCCAAATATATCGAGAATCAGGGGACCTCCAAATATATCGAGAATCAGGGGACCTCCAAATATATCTAGAATCAGGGGACCTCCAAATATATCTAGAATCAGGGGACTCCAAAAATATCTAGAATCAGGGACCTCCAAATATATCTATAATCAGGGACCTCCAAATATATCTAGAATCAGGGACCTCCAAATATATCTATAATCAGGGACCTCCAAATATATCTAGAATCAGGGACCTCCAAATATATCTATAATCAGGGACCTCCAAATATATCTAGAATCAGGGACCTCCAAATATATCTAGAATCAGGGACCTCCAAATATATCTAGAATCAGGGACCCCAAATATATCTAGAATCAGGGACCTCCAAATATATCTAGAATCAGGGACCTCCAAATATATCTAGAATCAGGGACCTCCAAATATATCTAGAATCAGGGACCTCCAAATATATCTAGAATCAGGGACCTCCAAATATATCTAGAATCAGGGACCTCCAAATATATCTAGAATCAGGGACCTCCAAATGTATCGAGAATCAGGGACCTCCAAATATATCGAGAATCACGGATCTCCAAATATATCGAGAATCAGGGGTCTCAAAATATATCTAGAATCAGGGACCTCAAAATATATCTAGAATCAGGGACCTCAAAATATATCTAGAATCAGGGACCTCCAAATATATCTAGAATCAGGGACCTCCAAATGTATCGAGAATCAGGGACCTCCAAATATATCGAGAATCAGGGACCTCCAAATGTATCTAGAATCACGGACCTCCAAATATATCGAGAATCACAGACCTCCAAATATATCTAGAATCAGGGACCTCCAAATATATCGAGAATCACGGACCTCCAAATATATCGAGAATCAGGGGTCTCCAAATATATCTAGAATCAGGGACCCCAAATATATCTAGAATCAGGGACCTCCAAATATATCTAGAATCAGGGACCTCCAAATATATCTAGAATCAGGGACCTCCAAATATATCTAGAATCAGGGACCTCCAAATATATCTAGAATCAGGGACTTCCAAATATATCTAGAATCAGGGACCTCCAAATATATCTAGAATCAGGGACCTCCAAATATATCTAGAATCAGGGACCCCAAATATATCTAGAATCAGGGACCCCAAATATATCGAGAATCAGGGACCTCCAAATATATCTAGAATCAGGGACCTCCAAATATATCTAGAATCACGGACCTCCAAATATATCTAGAATCAGGGACCTCCAAATATATCCAGAATCAGGGACCTCCAAATATATCTAGAATCAGGGGCCTACAAATATATTTAGAATCACGGACCTCCAAATATATCTAGAATCAGGGACCTACAAATATATCTAGAATCAGGGGCCTACAAATATATCTAGAATCAGGGACCTCCAAATATATCTAGAATCAGGGACCTCCAATTATATCTAGAATCAGGGACCTCCAAATATATCGAGAATCAGGGACCTCCAAATATATCGAGAATCAGGGGCCTCCAAATATATCCAGAATCAGGGACCTCCAAATATATCTAGAATCAGGGGCCTACAAATATATCTAGAATCAGGGACTTCCAAATATATCTAGAATCAGGGACCTCCAAATATATCTAGAATCAGGGGCCTCCAAATATATCGACAATCAGGGGCCTACAAATATATCTAGAATCAGGGACCTCCAAATATATCGAGAATCACGGACCTCCAAATATATCGAGAATCACGGACCTCCAAATATATCTAGAATCAGGGGACTCCAAATATATCTAGAATCAGGGACCTCCAAATATATCGAGGATCAGGGACCTCCAAATATATCTAGAATCAGGGGACTCCAAATATATCTAGAATCAGGGACCTCCAAATATATCGAGAATCAGGGACCCCAAATATATCGAGAATCAGGGACCTCCAAATATATCTAGAATCAGGGGCCTCCAAATATATCTAGAATCAGGGACCTCCAAATATATCTAGAATCAGGGACCTCCAAACATATCGAGAATCAGGAACCTCCAAATGTATCGATAATCAGGGACCTCCAAATATATCGAGAATCAGGGGACCTCCAAATATATCGAGAATCAGGGGACCTCCAAATATATCTAGAATCAGGGGACCTCCAAATATATCTAGAATCAGGGGACTCCAAAAATATCTAGAATCAGGGACCTCCAAATATATCTATAATCAGGGACCTCCAAATATATCTAGAATCAGGGACCTCCAAATATATCTAGAATCAGGGACCTCCAAATATATCTAGAATCAGGGACCTCCAAATATATCTAGAATCAGGGACCCCAAATATATCTAGAATCAGGACCTCCAAATATATCTAGAATCAGGGACCTCCAAATATATCTAGAATCACGGACCTCCAAATATATCGAGAATCAGGGACCTCCAAATATATCTAGAATCAGGGGCCTCCAATTATATCTAGAATCAGGGAACTCCAAATATATCTAGAATCAGGGACCTCCAAACATATCGAGAATCAGGAACCTCCAAATATATCGATAATCAGGGACCTCCAAATATATCGAGAATCAGGGGACCTCCAAATATATCGAGAATCAGGGGACCTCCAAATATATCTAGAATCAGGGGACCTCCAAATATATCTAGAATCAGGGGACTCCAAAAATATCTAGAATCAGGGACCTCCAAATATATCTATAATCAGGGACCTCCAAATATATCTAGAATCAGGGACCTCCAAATATATCTAGAATCAGGGACCTCCAAATATATCTAGAATCAGGGACCTCCAAATATATCTAGAATCAGGGACCCCAAATATATCTAGAATCAGGACCTCCAAATATATCTAGAATCAGGGACCTCCAAATATATCTAGAATCACGGACCTCCAAATATATCTAGAATCAGGGACCTCCAAATATATCCAGAATCAGTGACCTCCAAATATATCTAGAATCAGGGGCCTACAAATATATCTAGAATCAGGGACCTCCAAATATATCTAGAATCAGGGGTCTCCAAATATATCGAGAATCAGGGGCCTACAAATATATCGAGAATCAGGGACCTCCAAATATATCGAGAATCAGGGACCTCCAAATATATCGAGAATCAGGGACCTCCAAATATATCGAGAATCAGGGACCTCCAAATATATCTAGAATCAGGGACCTCCAAATATATCTAGAATCAGGGGTCTCCAAATATATCGAGAATCAGGGGCCTCCAAATATATCTAGAATCAGGGGCCTACAAATATATCGAGAATCAGGGACCTCCAAATATATCGAGAATCAGGGACCTCCAAATATATCGAGAATCAGGGACCTCCAAATATATCTAGAATCACGGACCTCCAAATATATCGAGAATCAGGGACCTCCAAATATATCTAGAATCAGGGACCTCCAAATATATCGAGAATCAGGGGCCTCCAAATATATCCAGAATCAGGGACTTCCAAATATATCTAGAATCAGGGGCCTACAAATATATCTAGAATCAGGGACCTCCAAATATATCTAGAATCAGGGACCTCCAAATATATCTAGAATCAGGGGCCTCCAAATATATCGACAATCAGGGGCCTACAAATATATCTAGAATCAGGGACCTCCAAATATATCTAGAATCAGGGACCTCCAAATATATCGAGGATCAGGGACCTCCAAATATATCTAGAATCAGGGGACTCCAAATATATCTAGAATCAGGGGCCTACAAATATATCTAGAATCAGGGACCTCCAAATATATCTAGAATCAGGGGTCTCCAAATATATCGATGATCAGGGGCCTACAAATATATCGAGAATCAGGGACCTCCAAATATATCGAGAATCAGGGACCTCCAAATATATCGAGAATCAGCTACCTCCAAATATATCGAGAATCAGGGACCTCCAAATATATCTAGAATCAGGGACCTCCAAATATATCTAGAATCAGGGGTGTCCAAATATATCGAGAATCAGGGGCCTCCAAATATATCTAGAATCAGGGGCCTACAAATATATCGAGAATCAGGGACCTCCAAATATATCGAGAATCAGGGACCTCCAAATATATCGAGAATCAGGGACCTCCAAATATATCTAGAATCAGGGACCCCAAATATATCTAGAATCAGGACCTCCAAATATATCTAGAATCAGGGACCTCCAAATATATCTAGAATCACGGACCTCCAAATATATCGAGAATCAGGGACCTCCAAATATATCTAGAATCAGGGGCCTCCAATTATATCTAGAATCAGGGAACTCCAAATATATCTAGAATCAGGGACCTCCAAACATATCGAGAATCAGGAACCTCCAAATATATCGATAATCAGGGACCTCCAAATATATCGAGAATCAGGGGACCTCCAAATATATCGAGAATCAGGGGACCTCCAAATATATCTAGAATCAGGGGACCTCCAAATATATCTAGAATCAGGGGACTCCAAAAATATCTAGAATCAGGGACCTCCAAATATATCTATAATCAGGGACCTCCAAATATATCTAGAATCAGGGACCTCCAAATATATCTAGAATCAGGGGCCTCCAAATATATCGACAATCAGGGGCCTACAAATATATCTAGAATCAGGGACCTCCAAATATATCTAGAATCAGGGACCTCCAAATATATCGAGGATCAGGGACCTCCAAATATATCTAGAATCAGGGGACTCCAAATATATCTAGAATCAGGGGCCTACAAATATATCTAGAATCAGGGACCTCCAAATATATCTAGAATCAGGGACCTCCAAATATATCGAGGATCAGGGACCTCCAAATATATCTAGAATCAGGGGTCTCCAAATATATCGAGAATCAGGGGCCTACAAATATATCGAGAATCAGGGACCTCCAAATATATCGAGAATCAGGGACCTCCAAATATATCGAGAATCAGGGACCTCCAAATATATCGAGAATCAGGGACCTCCAAATATATCTAGAATCAGGGGTCTCCAAATATATCGAGAATCAGGGGCCTCCAAATATATCTGGAATCAGGGGCCTACAAATATATCGAGAATCAGGGACCTCCAAATATATCGAGAATCAGGAACCTCCAAATATATCGAGAATCAGGGACCTCCAAATATATCTAGAATCACGGACCTCCAAATATATCGAGAATCAGGGACCTCCAAATATATCTAGAATCAGGGACCTCCAAATATATCGAGAATCAGGGGCCTCCAAATATATCCAGAATCAGGGACCTCCAAATATATCTAGAATCAGGGGCCTACAAATATATCTAGAATCAGGGACCTCCAAATATATCTAGAATCAGGGACCTCCAAATATATCTAGAATCAGGGGCCTCCAAATATATCGACAATCAGGGGCCTACAAATATATCTAGAATCAGGGACCTCCAAATATATCTAGAATCAGGGACCTCCAAATATATCGAGGATCAGGGACCTCCAAATATATCTAGAATCAGGGGACTCCAAATATATCTAGAATCAGGGACCTCCAAATATATCGAGAATCAGGGACCCCAAATATATCGAGAATCAGGGACCTCCAAATATATCGAGAATCAGGGACCTCCAAATATATCTAGAATCACGGACCTCCAAATATATCGAGAATCAGGGACCTCCAAATATATCTAGAATCAGGGACCTCCAAATATATCTAGAATCAGGGGCCTACAAATATATCTAGAATCAGGGACCTCCAAATATATCTAGAATCAGGGACCCCAAATATATCTAGAATCAGGGGACTCCAAATATATCTAGAATCAGGGGACTCCAAATATATCTGGAATCAGGGGCCTACAAATATATCTAGAATCAGGGACTCCAAATATATCTAGAATCAGGGACCTCCAAATATATCTAGAATCAGGGGCCTCCAAATATATCTAGAATCAGGGACCTCCCAATATATCTAGAATCAGGGGCCTCCAAATATATCTAGAATCAGGGGCCTACAAATATATCGAGAATCAGGGACACCAAATATATCTAGAATCAGGGACCTCCAAATATATCTAGAATCAGGGGACTCCAAATATATCTAGAATCAGGGACCCCAAATATATCTAGAATCAGGGACCTCCAAATATATCTAGAATCAGGGACCGCCAAATATATCGAGAATCAGGGGACCTACAAATATATCGAGAATCAGGGACCTCCAAATATATCGAGAATCAGGGTCTCCAAATATATCTAGAATCAGGGACCTCCAAATATATCTAGAATCAGGGACCTCCAAATATATCTAGAATCAGGGACCTCCAAATATATCTAGAATCAGGGGACTCCAAATATATCGAGAATCACGGACCTCCAAATATATCTAGAATCAGGGACCCCCAAATATATCGAGAATCAGGGGCCTACAATTATATCTAGAATCACGGACCTCCAAATATATCTAGAATCAGGGGACTCCAAATATATCGAGAATCACGGACCTCCAAATATATCTAGAATCAGGGACCCCCAAATATATCTAGAATCAGGGACCTCCAAATATATCTAGAATCAGGGACCTCCAAATATATCTAGAATCAGGGACCCCAAATATATCGAGAATCAGGGGACTCCAAATATATCTAGAATCAGGGGACTCCAAATATATCTAGAATCAGGGGCCTCCAAATATATCTAGAATCAGGGGCATACAAATATATCTAGAATCAGGGACTCCAAATATATCTAGAATCAGGGACCTCCAAATATATCTAGAATCAGGGGCCTCCAAATATATCTAGAATCAGGGACCTCCCAATATATCTAGAATCAGGGGCCTCCAAATATATCGAGAATCAGGGACCTCCAAATATATCGAGAATCAGGGACCTCCAAATATATCGAGAATCAGGGACCTCCAAATATATCTAGAATCAGGGACCTCCAAATATATCTAGAATCAGGGGTCTCCAAATATATCGAGAATCAGGGGCCTCCAAATATATCTAGAATCAGGGGCCTACAAATATATCGAGAATCAGGGACCTCCAAATATATCGAGAATCAGGGACCTCCAAATATATCGAGAATCAGGGACCTCCAAATATATCGAGAATCACGGACCTCCAAATATATCGAGAATCAGGGACCTCCAAATATATCTAGAATCAGGGACCTCCAAATATATCGAGAATCAGGGGCCTCCAAATATATCCAGAATCAGGGACCTCCAAATATATCTAGAATCAGGGGCCTACAAATATATCTAGAATCAGGGACCTCCAAATATATCTAGAATCAGGGACCTCCAAATATATCTAGAATCAGGGGCCTCCAAATATATCGACAATCAGGGGCCTACAAATATATCTAGAATCAGGGACCTCCAAATATATCTAGAATCAGGGACCTCCAAATATATCGAGGATCAGGGACCTCCAAATATATCTAGAATCAGGGGACTCCAAATATATCTAGAATCAGGGGACTCCAAATATATCTAGAATCAGGGACCTCCAAATATATCGAGAATCAGGGACCCCAAATATATCGAGAATCAGGGACCTCCAAATATATCGAGAATCAGGGACCTCCAAATATATCTAGAATCACGGACCTCCAAATATATCGAGAATCACGGACCTCCAAATATATCTAGAATCAGGGACCTCCAAATATATCTAGAATCAGGGGCCTACAAATATATCTAGAATCAGGGACCTCCAAATATATCTCGAATCAGGGACCCCAAATATATCGAGAATCAGGGGACTCCAAATATATCTAGAATCAGGGGACTCCAAATATATCTGGAATCAGGGGCCTACAAATATATCTAGAATCAGGGACTCCAAATATATCTAGAATCAGGGACCTCCAAATATATCTAGAATCAGGGGCCTCCAAATATATCGAGAATCAGGGACCTCCCAATATATCTAGAATCAGGGGCCTCCAAATATATCTAGAATCAGGGGCCTACAAATATATCGAGAATCAGGGACCTCCAAATATATCGAGAATCACGGACCTCCAAATATATCGAGAATCAGGGACCCCAAATATATCTAGAATCAGGGACCTCCAAATATATCTAGAATCAGGGGACTCCAAATATATCTAGAATCAGGGACCCCAAATATATCTAGAATCAGGGACCTCCAAATATATCTAGAATCAGGGACCGCCAAATATATCGAGAATCAGGGGACCTACAAATATATCGAGAATCAGGGACCTCCAAATATATCGAGAATCAGGGTCTCCAAATATATCTAGAATCAGGGACCTCCAAATATATCTAGAATCAGGGACCTCCAAATATATCTAGAATCAGGGACCTCCAAATATATCTAGAATCACGGGACTCCAAATATATCGAGAATCACGGACCTCCAAATATATCTAGAATCAGGGACCCCCAAATATATCGAGAATCAGGGGCCTACAATTATATCTAGAATCACGGACCTCCAAATATATCTAGAATCAGGGGACTCCAAATATATCGAGAATCACGGACCTCCAAATATATCTAGAATCAGGGACCCCCAAATATATCTAGAATCACGGACCTCCAATTATATCTAGAATCACGGACCTCCAAATATATCTCGGATCAGTGACCTCCAAATATATCTAGAATCAGGGACCCCAAATATATCTAGAATCAGGGACTCCAAATATATCTAGAATCAGGGACCTCCAAATATATCTAGAATCAGGGACCTCCAAATATATCTAGAATGAGGGACCCCAAATATATCGAGAATCAGGGGACTCCAAATATATCTAGAATCAGGGGACTCCAAATATATCTGGAATCAGGGGCCTACAAATATATCTAGAATCAGGGACTCCAAATATATCTAGAATCAGGGACCTCCAAATATATCTAGAATCAGGGACCGCCAAATATATCGAGAATCAGGGGACCTACAAATATATCGAGAATCAGGGACCTCCAAATATATCGAGAATCAGGGTCTCCAAATATATCTAGAATCAGGGACCTCCAAATATATCGAGAATCAGGGGACTCCAAATATATCTAGAATCAGGGGACTCCAAATATATCTAGAATCAGGGGCCTGCAAATATATCTAGAATCAGGGGCATACAAATATATCTAGAATCAGGGACTCCAAATATATCTAGAATCAGGGACCTCCAAATATATCTAGAATCAGGGGCCTCCAAATATATCTAGAATCAGGGACCTCCAAATATATCTAGAATCAGGGACCCCAAATATATCGAGAATCAGGGGCCTCCAAATATATTGAGGATCAGGGACCTCCAAATATATCTAGAATCACGGACCTCCCAATATATCTAGAATCAGGGGCCTCCAAATATATCGAGAATCAGGGACCTCCAAATATATCGAGAATCAGGGACCTCCAAATATATCGAGAATCAGGGACCTCCAAATATATCTAGAATCAGGGACCTCCAAATATATCTAGAATCAGGGGTCTCCAAATATATCGAGAATCAGGGGCCTCCAAATATATCTAGAATCAGGGGCCTACAAATATATCGAGAATCAGGGACCTCCAAATATATCGAGAATCAGGGACCTCCAAATATATCGAGAATCAGGGACCTCCAAATATATCTAGAATCACGGACCTCCAAATATATCGAGAATCAGGGACCTCCAAATATATCTAGAATCAGGGACCTCCAAATATATCGAGAATCAGGGGCCTACAAATATATCTAGAATCAGGGACCTCCAAATATATCTCGAATCAGGGACCCCAAATATATCGAGAATCAGGGGACTCCAAATATATCTAGAATCAGGGGACTCCAAATATATCTGGAATCAGGGGCCTACAAATATATCTAGAATCAGGGACTCCAAATATATCTAGAATCAGGGACATCCAAATATATCTAGAATCAGGGGCCTCCAAATATATCTAGAATCAGGGACCTCCCAATATATCTAGAATCAGGGGCCTCCAAATATATCTAGAATCAGGGGCCTACAAATATATCGAGAATCAGGGACCTCCAAATATATCGAGAATCAGGGACCCCAAATATATCTAGAATCAGGGACCTCCAAATATATCTAGAATCAGGGGCCTCCAAATATATCTAGAATCAGGGGCCTACAAATATATCGAGAATCAGGGACCTCCAAATATATCGAGAATCACGGACCTCCAAATATATCGAGAATCAGGGACCCCAAATATATCTAGAATCAGGGACCTCCAAATATATCTAGAATCAGGGGACTCCAAATATATCTAGAATCAGGGACCCCAAATATATCTAGAATCAGGGACCTCGAAATATATCTAGAATCACGGGACTCCAAATATATCGAGAATCACGGACCTCCAAATATATCTAGAATCAGGGACCCCCAAATATATCGAGAATCAGGGGCCTACAATTATATCTAGAATCACGGACCTCCAAATATATCTAGAATCAGGGGACTCCAAATATATCGAGAATCACGGACCTCCAAATATATCTAGAATCAGGGACCCCCAAATATATCTAGAATCACGGACCTCCAAATATATCTAGAATCACGGACCTCCAAATATATCTCGGATCAGTGACCTCCAAATATATCTAGAATCAGGGACCCCAAATATATCTAGAATCAGGGACTCCAAATATATCTAGAATCAGGGACCTCCAAATATATCTAGAATCAGGGACCTCCAAATATATCTAGAATCAGGGACCCCAAATATATCGAGAATCAGGGGACTCCAAATATATCTAGAATCAGGGGACTCCAAATATATCTAGAATCAGGGGCCTACAAATATATCTAGAATCAGGGGCATACAAATATATCTAGAATCAGGGACTCCAAATATATCTAGAATCAGGGACCTCCAAATATATCTAGAATCAGGGGCCTCCAAATATATCTAGAATCAGGGACCTCCCAATATATCTAGAATCAGGGGCCTCCAAATATATCTAGAATCAGGGGCCTACAAATATATCGAGAATCAGGGACCTCCAAATATATCGAGAATCAAGGACCTCCAAATATATCGAGAATCAGGGACCCCAAATATATCTAGAATCAGGGACCTCCAAATATATCTAGAATCAGGGACCTTCAAATATATCGACAATCAGGGGTCTCCAAATATATCTAGAATCAGGGGACCTCCAAATATATCGAGAATCAGGGCACCTCCAAATATATCTAGAATCAGGGACCTCCAAATATATCTAGAATCAGGGGACTCCAAATATATCTAGAATCAGGGGCCTACAAATATATCGAGAATCAGGGACCTCCAAATATATCGAGAATCACGGACCTCCAAATATATCGAGAATCAGGGACCCCAAATATATCTAGAATCAGGGACCTCCAAATATATCTAGAATCAGGGGACTCCAAATATATCTAGAATCAGGGACCCCAAATATATCTAGAATCAGGGACCTCGAAATATATCTAGAATCACGGGACTCCAAATATATCGAGAATCACGGACCTCCAAATATATCTAGAATCAGGGACCCCCAAATATATCGAGAATCAGGGGCCTACAATTATATCTAGAATCACGGACCTCCAAATATATCTAGAATCAGGGGACTCCAAATATATCGAGAATCACGGACCTCCAAATATATCTAGAATCAGGGACCCCCAAATATATCTAGAATCACGGACCTCCAAATATATCTAGAATCACGGACCTCCAAATATATCTCGGATCAGTGACCTCCAAATATATCTAGAATCAGGGACCCCAAATATATCTAGAATCAGGGACTCCAAATATATCTAGAATCAGGGACCTCCAAATATATCTAGAATCAGGGACCTCCAAATATATCTAGAATCAGGGACCCCAAATATATCGAGAATCAGGGGACTCCAAATATATCTAGAATCAGGGGACTCCAAATATATCTAGAATCAGGGGCCTACAAATATATCTAGAATCAGGGGCATACAAATATATCTAGAATCAGGGACTCCAAATATATCTAGAATCAGGGACCTCCAAATATATCTAGAATCAGGGGCCTCCAAATATATCTAGAATCAGGGACCTCCAAATATATCTAGAATCAGGGGCCTACAAATATATCGAGAATCAGGGACCTCCAAATATATCGAGAATCAAGGACCTCCAAATATATCGAGAATCAGGGACCCCAAATATATCTAGAATCAGGGACCTCCAAATATATCTAGAATCAGGGACCTTCAAATATATCGACAATCAGGGGTCTCCAAATATATCTAGAATCAGGGGACCTCCAAATATATCGAGAATCAGGGCACCTCCAAATATATCTAGAATCAGGGACCTCCAAATATATCTAGAATCAGGGGACTCCAAATATATCTAGAATCAGGGACCCCAAATATATCTAGAATCAGGGACCTCCAAATATATCTAGAATCAGGGACCTCCAAATATAACGAGAATCAGGGGACCTCCAAATATATCGAGAATCAGGGACCTCCAAATATATCGAGAATCAGGGTCTCCAAATATATCTAGAATCAGGGACCTCCAAATATATCTAGAATCAGGGACCTCCAAATATATCTAGAATCAGGGACCTCCAAATATATCTAGAATCAGGGACCTCCAAATATATCGAGAATCAGGGACCTGCAAATATATCGAGAATCAGGGGCCTACAAATATGTCTAGAATCAGGGACCTCCAAATATATCTAGAATCAGGGACCTCCAAATATATCGAGAATCAGGGACCTCCAAATATATCGAGAATCAGGGACCTCCAAATATATCTAGAATCAGGGGACTCCAAATATATCTAGAATCAGGGGACTCCAAATATATCGAGAATCACGGACCTCCAAATATATCTAGAATCAGGGACCCCCAAATATATCGAGAATCAGGGGCCTACAATTATATCTAGAATCACGGACCTCCAAATATATCTAGAATCAGGGGACTCCAAATATATCGAGAATCACGGACCTCCAAATATATCTAGAATCAGGGACCCCCAAATATATCTAGAATCACGGACCTCCAAACATATCTAGAATCACGGACCTCCAAATATATCTAGGATCAGGGACCTCCAAATATATCTAGAATCAGGGACCCCAAATATATCTAGAATCAGGGACTCCAAATATATCTAGAATCAGGGACCTCCAAATTTATCGAGAATGAGGGACCTCCAAATATATCGAGAATCAGGGACCTCCAAATATATCTAGAATCAGGCACCTCCAAATATATCTAGAATCAGGGGACCTCCAAATATATCTAGAATCAGGGGACTCCAAATATATCTAGAATCAGGGACCTCCAAATATATCTAGAATCAGGGACCTCCAAATATATCTAGAATCAGGGACCTCCAAATTTATCGAGAATGAGGGACCTCCAAATATATCGAGAATCAGGGACCTCCAAATATATCTAGAATCAGGCACCTCCAAATATATCTAGAATCAGGGGACCTCCAAATATATCTAGAATCAGGGGACTCCAAATATATCTAGAATCAGGGACCTCCAAATATATCTAGAATCAGGGACCTCCAAATATATCTAGAATCAGGGACCTCCAAATATATCTAGAATCAGGGACCTCCAAATATATCTAGAATCAGGGGCCTACAAATATATCGAGAATCAGGGACCTCCAAATATATCGAGAATCACGGACCTCCAAATATATCGAGAATCAGGGACCCCAAATATATCTAGAATCAGGGACCTCCAAATATATCTAGAATCAGGGACCTCCAAATATATCGACAATCAGGGGTCTCCAAATATATCTAGAATCAGGTGACCTCCAAATATATCGAGAATCAGGGCACCTCCAAATATATCTAGAATCAGGGACCTCCAAATATATCTAGAATCAGGGGACTCCAAATATATCTAGAATCAGGGACCCCAAATATATCTAGAATCAGGGACCTCCAAATATATCTAGAATCAGGGACCTCCAAATATATCGAGAATCAGGGGACCTCCAAATATATCGAGAATCAGGGACCTCCAAATATATCGAGAATCAGGGTCTCCAAATATATCTAGAATCAGGGACCTCCAAATATATCTGGAATCAGGGACCTCCAAATATATCTAGAATCAGGGACCTCCAAATATATCTAGAATCAGGGACCTCCAAATATATCGAGAATCAGGGACCTGCAAATATATCGAGAATCAGGGGCCTACAAATATATCTAGAATCAGGGACCTCCAAATATATCTAGAATCAGGGACCTCCAAATATATCTAGAATCAGGGACCTCCAAATATATCGAGAATCAGGGACCTCCAAATATATCTAGAATCAGGGGACTCCAAATATATCTAGAATCAGGGGACTCCAAATATATCGAGAATCACGGACCTCCAAATATATCTAGAATCAGGGACCCCCAAATATATCGAGAATCAGGGGCCTACAATTATATCTAGAATCACGGACCTCCAAATATATCTAGAATCAGGGGACTCCAAATATATCGAGAATCACGGACCTCCAAATATATCTAGAATCAGGGACCCCCAAATATATCTAGAATCACGGACCTCCAAATATATCTAGAATCACGGACCTCCAAATATATCTAGGATCAGGGACCTCCAAATATATCTAGAATCAGGGACCCCAAATATATCTAGAATCAGGGACTCCAAATATATCTAGAATCAGGGACCTCCAAATTTATCGAGAATCAGGGACCTCCAAATATATCGAGAATCAGGGACCTCCAAATATATCGAGAATCAGGGGACCTCCAAATATATCGAGAATCAGGGGACCTCCAAATATATCTAGAATCAGGGGACCTCCAAATATATCTAGAATCAGGCACCTCCAAATATATCTAGAATCAGGGGACCTCCAAATATATCTAGAATCAGGGGACTCCAAATATATCTAGAATCAGGGACCTCCAAATATATCTAGAATCAGGGACCTCCAAATATATCTAGAATCAGGGACCTCCAAATATATCTAGAATCAGGGACCTCCAAATATATCTAGAATCAGGGACCTCCAAATATATCTAGAATCAGGGGCCTACAAATATATCGAGAATCAGGGACCTCCAAATATATCGAGAATCACGGACCTCCAAATATATCGAGAATCAGGGACCCCAAATATATCTAGAATCAGGGACCTCCAAATATATCTAGAATCAGGGACCTCCAAATATATCGACAATCAGGGGTCTCCAAATATATCTAGAATCAGGGGACCTCCAAATATATCGAGAATCAGGGCACCTCCAAATATATCTAGAATCAGGGACCTCCAAATATATCTAGAATCAGGGGACTCCAAATATATCTAGAATCAGGGACCCCAAATATATCTAGAATCAGGGACCTCCAAATATATCTAGAATCAGGGACCTCCAAATATATCGAGAATCAGGGGACCTCCAAATATATCGAGAATCAGGGACCTCCAACTATATCGAGAATCAGGGTCTCCAAATATATCTAGAATCAGGGACCTCCAAATATATCTAGAATCAGGGACCTCCAAATATATCTAGAATCAGGGACCTCCAAATATATCTAGAATCAGGGACCTCCAAATATATCGAGAATCAGGGACCTGCAAATATATCGAGAATCAGGGGCCTACAAATATATCTAGAATCAGGGACCTCCAAATAAATCTAGAATCAGGGACCTCCAAATATATCTAGAATCAGGGACCTCCAAATATATCTAGAATCAGGGACCTCCAAATATATCTAGAATCAGGGACCTCCAAATATATCTAGAATCAGGGACCTCCAAATATATCTAGAATCAGGGACCTCCAAATATATCGACAATCAGGGGTCTCCAAATATATCTAGAATCAGGGGACCTCCAAATATATCGAGAATCAGGGCACCTCCAAATATATCTAGAATCAGGGACCTCCAAATATATCTAGAATCAGGGACCCCCAAATATATCTAGAATCACGGACCTCCAAATATATCGAGAATCAGGGACCCCAAATATATCTAGAATCAGGGGACTCCAAATATATCTAGAATCAGGGACCCCAAATATATCTAGAATCAGGGACCTCCAAATATATCTAGAATCAGGGACCTCCAAATATATCTAGAATCAGGGACCTCCAAATATATCTAGAATCAGGGACCTCCAAATATATCGAGAATCAGGGACCTGCAAATATATCGAGAATCAGGGGCCTACAAATATATCTAGAATCAGGGACCTCCAAATAAATCTAGAATCAGGGACCTCCAAATATATCTAGAATCAGGGACCTCCAAATATATCTAGAATCAGGGACCTCCAAATATATCTAGAATCAGGGACCTCCAAATATATCTAGAATCAGGGACCTCCAAATATATCTAGAATCAGGGACCTCCAAATATATCGACAATCAGGGGTCTCCAAATATATCTAGAATCAGGGACCCCAAATATATCTAGAATCAGGGGACTCCAAATATATCGAGAATCACGGACCTCCAAATATATCTAGAATCAGGGACCCCCAAATATATCTAGAATCACGGACCTCCAAATATATCGAGAATCAGGGACCCCAAATATATCTAGAATCAGGGGACTCCAAATATATCTAGAATCAGGGACCCCAAATATATCTAGAATCAGGGACCTCCAAATATATCTAGAATCAGGGACCTCCAAATATATCGAGAATCAGGGGACCTCCAAATATATCGAGAATCAGGGACCTCCAAATATATCGAAAATCAGGGACCTCCAAATATATCTAGAATCAGGGGACTCCAAATATATCTAGAATCAGGGGACTCCAAATATATCGAGAATCACGGACCTCCAAATATATCTAGAATCAGGGACCCCCAAATATATCGAGAATCAGGGGCCTACAATTATATCTAGAATCACGGACCTCCAAATATATCTAGAATCAGGGGACTCCAAATATATCGAGAATCACGGACCTCCAAATATGTCTCGAATCAGGGACCCCCAAATATATCTAGAATCACGGACCTCCAAATATATCTAGAATCACGGACCTCCAAATATATCTAGGATCAGGGACCTCCAAATATATCTAGAATCAGGGACCCCAAATATATCTAGAATCAGGGACTCCAAATATATCTAGAATCAGGGACCTCCAAATTTATCGAGAATCAGGGACCTCCAAATATATCGAGAATCAGGGACCTCCAAATATATCGAGAATCAGGGGACCTCCAAATATATCTAGAATCAGGGGACCTCCAAATATATCTAGAATCAGGCACCTCCAAATATATCTAGAATCAGGGGACCTCCAAATATATCTAGAATCAGGGGACTCCAAATATATCGAGAATCACGGACCACCAAATATATCTAGAATCAGGGACCCCCAAATATATCGAGAATCAGGGGCCTACAATTATATCTAGAATCACGGACCTCCAAATATATCTAGAATCAGGGGACTCCAAATATATCGAGAATCACGGACCTCCAAATATATCTAGAATCAGGGACCCCCAAATATATCTAGAATCACGGACCTCCAAATATATCTAGAATCACGGACCTCCAAATATATCTAGGATCAGGGACCTCCAAATATATCTAGAATCAGGGACCCCAAATATATCTCGAATCAGGGACTCCAAATATATCTAGAATCAGGGACCTCCAAATTTATCGAGAATCAGGGACCTCCAAATATATCGATAATCAGGGACCTCCAAATATATCGAGAATCAGGGGACCTCCAAATATATCGAGAATCAGGGGACCTCCAAATATATCTAGAATCAGGGGACCTCCAAATATATCTAGAATCAGGCACCTCCAAATATATCTAGAATCAGGGGACCTCCAAATATATCTAGAATCAGGGGACTCCAAATATATCTAGAATCAGGGACCTCCAAATATATCTAGAATCAGGGACCTCCAAATATATCTAGAATCAGGGACCTCCAAATATATCTAGAATCAGGGACCTCCAAATATATCTAGAATCAGGGACCTCCAAATATATCTAGAATCAGGGGCCTACAAATATATCGAGAATCAGGGACCTCCAAATATATCGAGAATCACGGACCTCCAAATATATCGAGAATCAGGCACCTCCAAATATATCTAGAATCAGGGCACCTCCAAATATATCTAGAATCAGGGACCTCCAAATATATCTAGAATCAGGGGACTCCAAATATATCTAGAATCAGGGACCCCAAATATATCTAGAATCAGGGACCTCCAAATATATCTAGAATCAGGGACCTCCAAATATAACGAGAATCAGGGGACCTCCAAATATA
The DNA here is from genome assembly GCF_035084215.1 of Heptranchias perlo. Taxonomy (NCBI): domain Eukaryota; kingdom Metazoa; phylum Chordata; class Chondrichthyes; order Hexanchiformes; family Hexanchidae; genus Heptranchias; species Heptranchias perlo. The sequence goes on along the minus strand of NW_027138839.1, from coordinate 57,295 downwards.
TCGAGAATCAGGGACCTCCAAATATATCGAGAATCAGGGTCTCCAAATATATCTAGAATCAGGGACCTCCAAATATATCTAGAATCAGGGACCTCCAAATATATCTAGAATCAGGGACCTCCAAATATATCTAGAATCAGGGACCTCCAAATATATCGAGAATCAGGGACCTGCAAATATATCGAGAATCAGGGGCCTACAAATATATCTAGAATCAGGGACCTCCAAATATATCTAGAATCAGGGACCTCCAAATATATCGAGAATCAGGGACCTCCAAATATATCGAGAATCAGGGACCTCCAAATATATCTAGAATCAGGGGACTCCAAATATATCTAGAATCAGGGGACTCCAAATATATCGAGAATCACGGACCTCCAAATATATCTAGAATCAGGGACCCCCAAATATATCGAGAATCAGGGGCCTACAATTATATCTAGAATCACGGACCTCCAAATATATCTAGAATCAGGGGACTCCAAATATATCGAGAATCACGGACCTCCAAATATATCTAGAATCAGGGACCCCCAAATATATCTAGAATCACGGACCTCCAAACATATCTAGAATCACGGACCTCCAAATATATCTAGGATCAGGGACCTCCAAATATATCTAGAATCAGGGACCCCAAATATATCTAGAATCAGGGACTCCAAATATATCTAGAATCAGGGACCTCCAAATTTATCGAGAATGAGGGACCTCCAAATATATCGAGAATCAGGGACCTCCAAATATATCTAGAATCAGGCACCTCCAAATATATCTAGAATCAGGGGACCTCCAAATATATCTAGAATCAGGGGACTCCAAATATATCTAGAATCAGGGACCTCCAAATATATCTAGAATCAGGGACCTCCAAATATATCTAGAATCAGGGACCTCCAAATTTATCGAGAATGAGGGACCTCCAAATATATCGAGAATCAGGGACCTCCAAATATATCTAGAATCAGGCACCTCCAAATATATCTAGAATCAGGGGACTCCAAATATATCTAGAATCAGGGACCTCCAAATATATCTAGAATCAGGGACCTCCAAATATATCTAGAATCAGGGACCTCCAAATATATCTAGAATCAGGGACCTCCAAATATATCTAGAATCAGGGGCCTACAAATATATCGAGAATCAGGGACCTCCAAATATATCGAGAATCACGGACCTCCAAATATATCGAGAATCAGGGACCCCAAATATATCTAGAATCAGGGACCTCCAAATATATCTAGAATCAGGGACCTCCAAATATATCGACAATCAGGGGTCTCCAAATATATCTAGAATCAGGTGACCTCCAAATATATCGAGAATCAGGGCACCTCCAAATATATCTAGAATCAGGGACCTCCAAATATATCTAGAATCAGGGGACTCCAAATATATCTAGAATCAGGGACCCCAAATATATCTAGAATCAGGGACCTCCAAATATATCTAGAATCAGGGACCTCCAAATATATCGAGAATCAGGGGACCTCCAAATATATCGAGAATCAGGGACCTCCAAATATATCGAGAATCAGGGTCTCCAAATATATCTAGAATCAGGGACCTCCAAATATATCTGGAATCAGGGACCTCCAAATATATCTAGAATCAGGGACCTCCAAATATATCTAGAATCAGGGACCTCCAAATATATCGAGAATCAGGGACCTGCAAATATATCGAGAATCAGGGGCCTACAAATATATCTAGAATCAGGGACCTCCAAATATATCTAGAATCAGGGACCTCCAAATATATCTAGAATCAGGGACCTCCAAATATATCGAGAATCAGGGACCTCCAAATATATCTAGAATCAGGGGACTCCAAATATATCTAGAATCAGGGGACTCCAAATATATCGAGAATCACGGACCTCCAAATATATCTAGAATCAGGGACCCCCAAATATATCGAGAATCAGGGGCCTACAATTATATCTAGAATCACGGACCTCCAAATATATCTAGAATCAGGGGACTCCAAATATATCGAGAATCACGGACCTCCAAATATATCTAGAATCAGGGACCCCCAAATATATCTAGAATCACGGACCTCCAAATATATCTAGAATCACGGACCTCCAAATATATCTAGGATCAGGGACCTCCAAATATATCTAGAATCAGGGACCCCAAATATATCTAGAATCAGGGACTCCAAATATATCTAGAATCAGGGACCTCCAAATTTATCGAGAATCAGGGACCTCCAAATATATCGAGAATCAGGGACCTCCAAATATATCGAGAATCAGGGGACCTCCAAATATATCGAGAATCAGGGGACCTCCAAATATATCTAGAATCAGGGGACCTCCAAATATATCTAGAATCAGGCACCTCCAAATATATCTAGAATCAGGGGACCTCCAAATATATCTAGAATCAGGGGACTCCAAATATATCTAGAATCAGGGACCTCCAAATATATCTAGAATCAGGGACCTCCAAATATATCTAGAATCAGGGACCTCCAAATATATCTAGAATCAGGGACCTCCAAATATATCTAGAATCAGGGACCTCCAAATATATCTAGAATCAGGGGCCAACAAATATATCGAGAATCAGGGACCTCCAAATATATCGAGAATCACGGACCTCCAAATATATCGAGAATCAGGGACCCCAAATATATCTAGAATCAGGGACCTCCAAATATATCTAGAATCAGGGACCTCCAAATATATCGACAATCAGGGGTCTCCAAATATATCTAGAATCAGGGGACCTCCAAATATATCGAGAATCAGGGCACCTCCAAATATATCTAGAATCAGGGACCTCCAAATATATCTAGAATCAGGGGACTCCAAATATATCTAGAATCAGGGACCCCAAATATATCTAGAATCAGGGACCTCCAAATATATCTAGAATCAGGGACCTCCAAATATATCGAGAATCAGGGGACCTCCAAATATATCGAGAATCAGGGACCTCCAACTATATCGAGAATCAGGGTCTCCAAATATATCTAGAATCAGGGACCTCCAAATATATCTAGAATCAGGGACCTCCAAATATATCTAGAATCAGGGACCTCCAAATATATCTAGAATCAGGGACCTCCAAATATATCGAGAATCAGGGACCTGCAAATATATCGAGAATCAGGGGCCTACAAATATATCTAGAATCAGGGACCTCCAAATAAATCTAGAATCAGGGACCTCCAAATATATCTAGAATCAGGGACCTCCAAATATATCTAGAATCAGGGACCTCCAAATATATCTAGAATCAGGGACCTCCAAATATATCTAGAATCAGGGACCTCCAAATATATCTAGAATCAGGGACCTCCAAATATATCGACAATCAGGGGTCTCCAAATATATCTAGAATCAGGGGACCTCCAAATATATCGAGAATCAGGGCACCTCCAAATATATCTAGAATCAGGGACCTCCAAATATATCTAGAATCAGGGACCCCAAATATATCTAGAATCAGGGGACTCCAAATATATCGAGAATCACGGACCTCCAAATATATCTAGAATCAGGGACCCCCAAATATATCTAGAATCACGGACCTCCAAATATATCGAGAATCAGGGACCCCAAATATATCTAGAATCAGGGGACTCCAAATATATCTAGAATCAGGGACCCCAAATATATCTAGAATCAGGGACCTCCAAATATATCTAGAATCAGGGACCTCCAAATATATCGAGAATCAGGGGACCTCCAAATATATCGAGAATCAGGGACCTCCAAATATATCGAAAATCAGGGACCCCCAAATATATCTAGAATCACGGACCTCCAAATATATCTAGAATCACGGACCTCCAAATATATCTAGGATCAGGGACCTCCAAATATATCTAGAATCAGGGACCCCAAATATATCTAGAATCAGGGACTCCAAATATATCTAGAATCAGGGACCTCCAAATTTATCGAGAATCAGGGACCTCCAAATATATCGAGAATCAGGGACCTCCAAATATATCGAGAATCAGGGGACCTCCAAATATATCTAGAATCAGGGGACCTCCAAATATATCTAGAATCAGGCACCTCCAAATATATCTAGAATCAGGGGACCTCCAAATATATCTAGAATCAGGGGACTCCAAATATATCGAGAATCACGGACCACCAAATATATCTAGAATCAGGGACCCCCAAATATATCGAGAATCAGGGGCCTACAATTATATCTAGAATCACGGACCTCCAAATATATCTAGAATCAGGGGACTCCAAATATATCGAGAATCACGGACCTCCAAATATATCTAGAATCAGGGACCCCCAAATATATCTAGAATCACGGACCTCCAAATATATCTAGAATCACGGACCTCCAAATATATCTAGGATCAGGGACCTCCAAATATATCTAGAATCAGGGACCCCAAATATATCTCGAATCAGGGACTCCAAATATATCTAGAATCAGGGACCTCCAAATTTATCGAGAATCAGGGACCTCCAAATATATCGATAATCAGGGACCTCCAAATATATCGAGAATCAGGGGACCTCCAAATATATCGAGAATCAGGGGACCTCCAAATATATCTAGAATCAGGGGACCTCCAAATATATGTAGAATCAGGCACCTCCAAATATATCTAGAATCAGGGGACCTCCAAATATATCTAGAATCAGGGGACTCCAAATATATCTAGAATCAGGGACCTCCAAATATATCTAGAATCAGGGACCTCCAAATATATCTAGAATCAGGGACCTCCAAATATATCTAGAATCAGGGACCTCCAAATATATCTAGAATCAGGGACCTCCAAATATATCGAGAATCAGGGACCTCCAAATATATCGAGAATCACGGACCTCCAAATATATCGAGAATCAGGGACCCCAAATATATCTAGAATCAGGGACCTCCAAATATATCTAGAATCAGGGACCTCCAAATATATCGACAATCAGGGGTCTCCAAATATATCTAGAATCAGGGGACCTCCAAATATATCGAGAATCAGGGCACCTCCAAATATATCTAGAATCAGGGACCTCCAAATATATCTAGAATCAGGGGACTCCAAATATATCTAGAATCAGGGACCCCAAATATATCTAGAATCAGTGACCTCCAAATATATCTAGAATCAGGGACCTCCAAATATATCGAGAATCAGGGGACCTCCAAATATATCGAGAATCAGGGACCTCCAAATATATCGAGAATCAGGGTCTCCAAATATATCTAGAATCAGGGACCTCCAAATATATCTAGAATCAGGGACCTCCAAATATATCTAGAATCAGGGACCTCCAAATATATCTAGAATCAGGGACCTCCAAATATATCGAGAATCAGGGACCTGCAAATATATCGAGAATCAGGGGCCTACAAATATATCTAGAATCAGGGACCTCCAAATATATCTAGAATCAGGGACCTCCAAATATATCCAGAATCAGGGACCTCCAAATATATCGAGAATCAGGGACCTCCAAATATATCTAGAATCAGGGGACTCCAAATATATCTAGAATCAGGGGACTCCAAATATATCGAGAATCACGGACCTCCAAATATATCTAGAATCAGGGACCCCCAAATATATCGAGAATCAGGGGCCTACAATTATATCTAGAATCACGGACCTCCAAATATATCTAGAATCAGGGGACTCCAAATATATCGAGAATCACGGACCTCCAAATATATCTAGAATCAGGGACCCCCAAATATATCTAGAATCACGGAACTCCAAATATATCTAGAATCACGGACCTCCAAATATATCTAGGATCAGGGACCTCCAAATATATCTAGAATCAGGGACCCCAAATATATCTAGAATCAGGGACTCCAAATATATCTAGAATCAGGGACCTCCAAATATATCGAGAATCAGGGACCTCCAAATATATCGAGAATCAGGGACCTCCAAATATAACGAGAATCAGGGGACCTCCAAATATATCGAGAATCAGGGGACCTCCAAATATATCTAAAATCAGGGGACCTCCAAATATATCTAGAATCAGGGGACTCCAAATATATCTAGAATCAGGGACCTCCAAATATATCTAGAATCAGGGACCTCCAAATATATCTAGAATCAGGGACCTCCAAATATATCTAGAATCAGGGACCTCCAAATATATCAAGAATCAGGGACCTCCAAATATATCTAGAATCAGGGACCTCCAAATATATCTAGAATCAGGGACCTCCAAATATATCTAGAATCAGGGACCTCCAAATATATCGAGAATCAGGGACCTCCAAATATATCTAGAATTAGGGACCCCAAATATATCGAGAATCAGGACCTCCAAATATATCTAGAATCAGGGACCTCCAAATATATCTAGAATCACGGACCTCCAAATATATCTAAAATCAGGGGCCTACAAATATATCGAGAATCAGGGACCTCCAAATATATCGAGAATCAGGGACCTCCAAATATATCTAGAATCAGGGACCTCCAAATATATCGAGAATCAGGGACCTCCAAATATATCTAGAATCAGGGACCTCCAAATATATCTAGAATCAGTGGACTACAAATATATCGAGAATCAGGGACCTCCAAATATATCTAGAATCAGGGGCCTACAAATATATCTAGAATCACGGACTTCCAAATATATCGAGAATCAGGGACCTCCAAATATATCTAGAATCAGGGGACTCCAAATATATCTAGAATCAGGGGACTCCAAATATATCTAGAATCAGGGACCTCCAAATATATCTAGAATCAGGGACCACAAATATATCGAGAATCAGGGGACTCCAAATATATCTAGAATCAGGGGACTCCAAATATATCTACAATCAGGGACCCCAAATATATCTAGAATCAGGGACCTCCAAATATATCTAGAATCAGGGACCTCCAAATATATCGAGAATCAGGGGACCTCCAAATATATCGAGAATCAGGGACCTCCAAATATATCGAGAATCAGGGTCTCCAAATATATCCAGAATCAGGGACCTCCAAATATATCTAGAATCAGGGACCTCCAAATATATCTAGAATCAGGGACCTCCAAATATATCTAGAATCAGGGACCTCCAAATATATCGAGAATCAGGGACCTGCAAATATATCGAGAATCAGGGGCCTACAAATATATCTAGAATCAGGGACCTCCAAATATATCTAGAATCAGGGACCTCCAAATATATCTAGAATCAGGGACCTCCAAATATATCGAGAATCAGGGACCTCCAAATATATCTAGAATCAGGGGACTCCAAATATATCTAGAATCAGGGGACTCCAAATATATCGAGAATCACGGACCTCCAAATATATCTAGAATCAGGGACCCCCAAATATATCGAGAATCAGGGGCCTCCAATTATATCTAGAATCACGGACCTCCAAATATATCTAGAATCAGGGGACTCCAAATATATCGAGAATCACGGACCTCCAAATATATCTAGAATCAGGGACCCCCAAATATATCTAGAATCACGGACCTCCAAATATATCTAGAATCACGGACCTCCAAATATATCTAGGATCAGGGACCTCCAAATATATCTAGAATCAGGGACCCCAAATATATCTAGAATCAGGGACTCCAAATATATCTAGAATCAGGGACCTCCAAATATATCGAGAATCAGGGACCTCCAAATATATCGAGAATCAGGGACCTCCAAATATATCGAGAATCAGGGGACCTCCAAATATATCGAGAATCAGGGGACCTCCAAATATATCTAGAATCAGGGGACCTCCAAATATATCCAGAATCAGGCACCTCCAAATATATCTAGAATCAGGGGACCTCCAAATATATCTAGAATCAGGGGACTCCAAATATATCTAGAATCAGGGACCTCCAAATATATCTAGAATCAGGGACCTCCAAATATATCTAGAATCAGGGACCTCCAAATATATCTAGAATCAGGGACCTCCAAATATATATAGAATCAGGGACCTCCAAATATATCTAGAATAAGGGACCTCCAAATATATCGAGAATCAGGGACCTCCAAATATATCTAGAATCAGGGGACTCCAAATATATCTAGAATCAGGGACCTCCAAATATATCTAGAATCAGGGACCACAAATATATCGAGAATCAGGGGACTCCAAATATATCTAGAATCAGGGGACTCCAAATATATCTAGAATCAGGGGGCTACAAATATATCTAGAATCAGGGGCATACAAATATATCTAGAATCAGGGACTCCAAATATATCGAGAATCAGGGACCTCCAAATATATCTAGATTCACGGACCTCCAAATATATCGAGAATCACGGACCTCCAAATATATCTAGAATCAGGGGCCTACAAATATATCTAGAATCAGGGACCTCCAAATATATCTAGAATCAGGGGCCTCCAAATATATCTAGAATCAGGGACCTCCAAATATATCTAGAATCAGGGACCTCCAAATATATCTAGAATCAGGGACCCCAAATATATCTAGAATCAGGGGCCTCCAAATATATCTAGAATCAGGGACCTCCAAATATATCTAGAATCAGGGGCCTCCAAATATATCTAGAATCAGCGACCTCCAAATATATCTAGAATCAGGGGCCTACAAATATATCGAGAATCAGGGACCTCCAAATTTATCGAGAATCAGGGACCTCCAAATATATCTAGAATCAGGGGCCTCCAAATATATCGAGAATCACGGACCTCCAAATATATCTAGAATCAGGGACCTCCAAATATATCTAGAATCGGGGGCCTACAAATATATCTAGAATCAGGGACCTCCAAATATATCGAGAATCAGGGACCTCCAAATATATCGAGAATCAGGGGCCTACAAATATATCTAGAATCAGGGACCTCCAAATATATCGAGAATCAGGGACCTCCAAATATATCGAGAATCAGGGACCTCCAAATATATCGAGAATCACGGACCTCCAAATATATCGAGAATCAGGGACCTCCAAATATATCGAGAATCAGGGACCTCCAAATATATCGAGAATCACGGACCTCCAAATATATCGAGAATCAGGGACCTCCAAATATATCTAGAATCAGGGACCTTCAAATATATCTAGAATCAGGGGCCTACAAATATATCTAGAATCAGGGACCTCCAAATATATCTAGAATCAGGGGCCTACAAATATATCGAGAATCAGGGGCCTCCAAATATATCTAGAATCAGGGACCTCCAAATATATCGAGAATCAGGGACCTCCAAATATATCGAGAATCAGGGACCTCCAAATATATCGAGAATCACGGACCTCCAAATTTTTCGAGAATCAGGGACCTCCAAATATATCTAGAATCAGGGACCTTCAAATATATCGAGAATCAGGGACCTCCAAATATATCTAGAATCAGGGACCTTCAAATATATCTAGAATCAGGGGCCTACAAATATATCTAGAATCAGGGACCTCCAAATATATCTAGAATCAGTGACCTCCAAATATATCGAGAATCAGGGATCTCCAAATATATCTAGAATCAGGGACCTCCAAATATGTCTAGAATCAGGGACCTCCAAATATATCTAGAATCAGGGACCACAAATATATCTAGAATCAGGGGCCTCCAAATATATCTAGAATCAGGGACCTCCAAATATATCTAGAATCAGGGGCCTCCAAATATATCTAGAAACAGGGACCTCCAAATATATCTAGAATCAGGGGCCTACAAATATATCGAGAATCAGGGACCTCCAAATATATCGAGAATCAGGGACCTCCAAATATATCTAGAATCAGGGACCTCCAAATATATCTAGAATCAGGGCCCTCCAAATATATCCAGAATCAGGGACCTCCAAATATATCTAGAATCAGGGGCCTACAAATATATCTAGAATCAGGGACCTCCAAATATATCTAGAATCAGGGACCCCAAATATATCTAGAATCAGGGGCCTCCAAATATATCTAGAATCAGGGACCTCCAAATATATCTAGAATCAGGGGCCTCCAAATATATCTAGAATCAGCGACCTCCAAATATATCTAGAATCAGGGGCCTACAAATATATCGAGAATCAGGGACCTCCAAATTTATCGAGAATCAGGGACCTCCAAATATATCTAGAATCAGGGGCCTCCAAATATATCGAGAATCACGGACCTCCAAATATATCTAGAATCAGGGACCTCCAAATATATCTAGAATCGGGGGCCTACAAATATATCTAGAATCAGGGACCTCCAAATATATCGAGAATCAGGGACCTCCAAATATATCGAGAATCAGGGGCCTACAAATATATCTAGAATCAGGGACCTCCAAATATATCGAGAATCAGGGACCTCCAAATATATCGAGAATCAGGGACCTCCAAATATATCGAGAATCACGGACCTCCAAATATATCGAGAATCAGGGACCTCCAAATATATCGAGAATCAGGGACCTCCAAATATATCGAGAATCACGGACCTCCAAATATATCGAGAATCAGGGACCTCCAAATATATCTAGAATCAGGGACCTTCAAATATATCTAGAATCAGGGGCCTACAAATATATCTAGAATCAGGGACCTCCAAATATATCTAGAATCAGGGGCCTACAAATATATCGAGAATCAGGGGCCTCCAAATATATCTAGAATCAGGGACCTCCAAATATATCGAGAATCAGGGACCTCCAAATATATCGAGAATCAGGGACCTCCAAATATATCGAGAATCACGGACCTCCAAATTTTTCGAGAATCAGGGACCTCCAAATATATCTAGAATCAGGGACCTTCAAATATATCGAGAATCAGGGACCTCCAAATATATCTAGAATCAGGGACCTTCAAATATATCTAGAATCAGGGGCCTACAAATATATCTAGAATCAGGGACCTCCAAATATATCTAGAATCAGTGACCTCCAAATATATCGAGAATCAGGGATCTCCAAATATATCTAGAATCAGGGACCTCCAAATATGTCTAGAATCAGGGACCTCCAAATATATCTAGAATCAGGGACCACAAATATATCTAGAATCAGGGGCCTCCAAATATATCTAGAATCAGGGACCTCCAAATATATCTAGAATCAGGGGCCTCCAAATATATCTAGAAACAGGGACCTCCAAATATATCTAGAATCAGGGGCCTACAAATATATCGAGAATCAGGGACCTCCAAATATATCGAGAATCAGGGACCTCCAAATATATCTAGAATCAGGGACCTCCAAATATATCTAGAATCAGGGCCCTCCAAATATATCCAGAATCAGGGACCTCCAAATATATCTAGAATCAGGGGCCTACAAATATATCTAGAATCAGGGACCTCCAAATATATCTGGAATCAGGGGTCTCCAAATATATCGAAAATCAGGGGCCTACAAATATATCGAGAATCAGGGACCTCCAAATATATCTGGAATCAGGGGTCTCCAAATATATCGAGAATCAGGGACCTCCAAATATATCGAGAATCAGGGACCTCCAAATATATCTAGAATCAGGGACCTCCAAATATATCTTGAATCAGGGGTCTCCAAATATATCGAGAATCAGGGGCCTCCAAATATATCTAAAATCAGGGGTCTACAAATATATCGAGAATCAGGGACATCCAAATATATCGAGAATCAGGGACCTCCAAATATATCTAGAATCAGGGACCTCCAAATATATCGAGAATCAGGGACCTCCAAATATATCTAGAATCAGGGACCTCCAAATATATCGAGAATCAGGGACCTCCAAATATATCTAGAATCAGGGACCTCCAAATATATCTAGAATCAGGGGCCTACAAATATATCGAGAATCAGGGACCTCCAAATATATCTAGAATCAGGGGCCTACAAATATATCTAGAATCACGGACCTCCAAATATATCGAGAATCAGGGACCTCCAAATATATCTAGAATCAGGGGACTCCAAATATATCGAGAATCAGGGGCCTCCAAATATATCTAAAATCAGGGGCCTACAAATATATCGAGAATCAGGGACCTCCAAATATATCGAGAATCAGGGACCTCCAAATATATCTAGAATCAGGGACCTTCAAATATATCGAGAATCAGGGACCTCCAAATATATCTAGAATCAGGGACCTTCAAATATATCTAGAATCAGGGGCCTACAAATATATCTAGAATCAGGGACCTCCAAATATATCTAGAATCAGTGACCTCCAAATATATCGAGAATCAGGGATCTCCAAATATATCTAGAATCAGGGACCTCCAAATATGTCTAGAATCAGGGACCTCCAAATATATCTAGAATCAGGGACCACAAATATATCTAGAATCAGGGGCCTCCAAATATATCTAGAATCAGGGACCTCCAAATATATCTAGAATCAGGGGCCTCCAAATATATCTAGAAACAGGGACCTCCAAATATATCTAGAATCAGGGGCCTACAAATATATCGAGAATCAGGGACCTCCAAATATATCGAGAATCAGGGACCTCCAAATATATCTAGAATCAGGGACCTCCAAATATATCTAGAATCAGGGCCCTCCAAATATATCCAGAATCAGGGACCTCCAAATATATCTAGAATCAGGGGCCTACAAATATATCTAGAATCAGGGACCTCCAAATATATCTGGAATCAGGGGTCTCCAAATATATCGAGAATCAGGGGCCTACAAATATATCGAGAATCAGGGACCTCCAAATATATCGAGAATCAGGGACCTCCAAATATATCGAGAATCAGGGACCTCCAAATATATCGAGAATCAGGGACCTCCAAATATATCTAGAATCAGGGACCTCCAAATATATCTTGAATCAGGGGTCTCCAAATATATCGAGAATCAGGGGCCTCCAAATATATCTAAAATCAGGGGTCTACAAATATATCGAGAATCAGGGACATCCAAATATATCGAGAATCAGGGACCTCCAAATATATCTAGAATCAGGGACCTCCAAATATATCGAGAATCAGGGACCTCCAAATATATCTAGAATCAGGGACCTCCAAATATATCGAGAATCAGGGACCTCCAAATATATCTAGAATCAGGGACCTCCAAATATATCTAGAATCAGGGGCCTACAAATATATCGAGAATCAGGGACCTCCAAATATATCTAGAATCAGGGGCCTACAAATATATCTAGAATCACGGACCTCCAAATATATCGAGAATCAGGGACCTCCAAATATATCTAGAATCAGGGGACTCCAAATATATCGAGAATCAGGGGCCTCCAAATATATCTAAAATCAGGGGCCTACAAATATATCGAGAATCAGGGACCTCCAAATATATCGAGAATCAGGGACCTCCAAATATATCTAGAATCAGGGACCTCCAAATATATCGAGAATCAGGGACCTCGAAATATATCTAGAATCGGGGGCCTACAAATATATCTAGAATCACGGACTTCCAAATATATCGAGAATCAGGGACCTCCAAATATATCTAGAATCAGGGAACTCCAAATATATCTAGAATCAGGGGACTCCAAATATATCTAGAATCAGGGACCTCCAAATATATCTAGAATCAGGGACCACAAATATATCGAGAATCAGGGGACTCCAAATATATCTAGAATCAGGGGACTCCAAATATATCTAGAATCAGGGGCCTACAAATATATCTAGAATCAGGGGCATACAAATATATCTAGAATCAGGGACTCCAAATATATCGAGAATCAGGGACCTCCAAATATATCTAGAATCACGGACCTCCAAATATATCGAGAATCACGGACCTCCAAATATATCTAGAATCAGGGACTCCAAATATATCTAGAATCAGGGACCACCAAATATATCTAGAATCAGGGACCTCCAAATATATCTAGAATCAAGGGATTCCAAATATATCTAGAATCAGGGACCTCCAAATATATCTAGAATCAGGGACCTCCAAATATATCTAGAATCAGGGGCCTCCAAATATATCTAGAATCAGGGGCCTCCAAATATATCGAGAATCACGGACCTCCAAATATATCTAGAATCAGGGACCTTCAAATATATCTAGAATCAGGGGCCTACAAATATATCTAGAATCAGGGACCTCCAAATATATCTAGAATCAGGGGCCTACAAATATATCGAGAATCAGGGGCCTCCAAATATATCTAGAATCAGGGACCTCCAAATATATCGAGAATCAGGGACCTCCAAATATATCGAGAATCAGGGACCTCCAAATATATCGAGAATCACGGACCTCCAAATATATCGAGAATCAGGGACCTTCAAATATATCTAGAATCAGGGGCCTACAAATATATCTAGAATCAGGGACCTCCAAATATATCTAGAATCAGTGACCTCCAAATATATCGAGAATCAGGGATCTCCAAATATATCTAGAATCAGGGACCTCCAAATATATCTAGAATCAGGGACCTCCAAATATATCTAGAATCAGGGACCACAAATATATCTAGAATCAGGGGCCTCCAAATATATCTAGAATCAGGGACCTCCAAATATATCTAGAATCAGGGGCCTCCAAATATATCTAGAAACAGGGACCTCCAAATATATCTAGAATCAGGGGCCTACAAATATATCGAGAATCAGGGACCTCCAAATATATCGAGAATCAGGGACCTCCAAATATATCTAGAATCAGGGGCCTACAAATATATCTAGAATCAGGGACCTCCAAATATATCCAGAATCAGGGACCTCCAAATATATCTAGAATCAGGGGCCTACAAATATATCTAGAATCAGGGACCTCCAAATATATCTAGAATCAGGGGTCTCCAAATATATCGAGAATCAGGGGCCTACAAATATATCGAGAATCAGGGACCTCCAAATATATCGAGAATCAGGGACCTCCAAATATATCGAGAATCAGGGACCTCCAAATATATCGAGAATCAGGGGACTCCAAATATATCTAGAATCAGGGGACTCCAAATATAACTAGAATCAGGGACCTCCAAATATATCTAGAATCAGGGACCACAAATATATCGAGAATCAGGGGACTCCAAATATATCTAGAATCAGGGGACTCCAAATATATCTAGAATCAGGGGCCTACAAATATATCTAGAATCAGGGACCTCCAAATATATCTAGAATCAGGGACCTCCAAATATATCGAGAATCAGGGACCTCCAAATATATCGAGAATCAGGGACCTCCAAATATATCGAGAATCACGGACCTCCAAATATATCGAGAATCAGGGACCTCCAAATATATCTAGAATCAGGGACCTTCAAATATATCGAGAATCAGGGACCTCCAAATATATCTAGAATCAGGGACCTTCAAATATATCTAGAATCAGGGGCCTACAAATATATCTAGAATCAGGGACCTCAAAATATATCTAGAATCAGTGACCTCCAAATATATCGAGAATCAGGGATCTCCAAATATATCTAGAATCAGGGACCTCCAAATATATCTAGAATCAGGGACCTCCAAATATATCTAGAATCAGGGACCACAAATATATCTAGAATCAGGGGCCTCCAAATATATCTAGAATCAGGGACCTCCAAATATATCTAGAATCAGGGGCCTCCAAATATATCTAGAAACAGGGACCTCCAAATATATCTAGAATCAGGGGCCTACAAATATATCGAGAATCAGGGACCTCCAAATATATCGAGAATCAGGGACCTCCAAATATATCTAGAATCAGGGACCTCCAAATATATCTAGAATCAGGGCCCTCCAAATATATCCAGAATCAGGGACCTCCAAATATATCTAGAATCAGGGGCCTACAAATATATCTAGAATCAGGGACCTCCAAATATATCTGGAATCAGGGGTCTCCAAATATATCGAGAATCAGGGGCCTACAAATATATCGAGAATCAGGGACCTCCAAATGTATCGAGAATCAGGGACCTCCAAATATATCGAGAATCAGGGACCTCCAAATATATCTAGAATCAGGGACCTCCAAATATATCTAGAATCAGGGGTCTCCAAATATATCGAGAATCAGGGGCCTCCAAATATATCTAAAATCAGGGGTCTACAAATATATCGAGAATCAGGGACATCCAAATATATCGAGAATCAGGGACCTCCAAATATATCTAGAATCAGGGACCTCCAAATATATCGAGAATCAGGGACCTCCAAATATATCTAGAATCAGGGACCTCCAAATATATCGAGTATCAGGGACCTCCAAATATATCTAGAATCAGGGACCTCCAAATATATCTAGAATCAGGGGCCTACAAATATATCGAGAATCAGGGACCTCCAAATATATCTAGAATCAGGGGCCTACAAATATATCTAGAATCACGGACCTCCAAATATATCGAGAATCAGGGACCTCCAAATATATCTAGAATCAGGGGACTCCAAATATATCGAGAATCAGGGGCCTCCAAATATATCTAAAATCAGGGGCCTACAAATATATCGAGAATCAGGGACCTCCAAATATATCGAGAATCAGGGACCTCCAAATATATCTAGAATCAGGGACCTCCAAATATATCGAGAATCAGGGACCTCGAAATATATCTAGAATCGGGGGCCTACAAATATATCTAGAATCACGGACTTCCAAATATATCGAGAATCAGGGACCTCCAAATATATCTAGAATCAGGGGACTCCAAATATAACTAGAATCAGGGGACTCCAAATATATCTAGAATCAGGGACCTCCAAATATATCTAGAATCAGGGACCACAAATATATCGAGAATCAGGGGACTCCAAATATATCTAGAATCAGGGGACTCCAAATATATCTAGAATCAGGGGCCTACAAATATATCTAGAATCAGGGGCATACAAATATATCTAGAATCAGGGACTCCAAATATATCGAGAATCAGGGACCTCCAAATATATCTAGAATCACGGACCTCCAAATATATCGAGAATCACGGACCTCCAAATATATCTAGAATCAGGGACTCGAAATATATCTAGAATCAGGGACCACCAAATATATCTAGAATCAGGGACCTCCAAATATATCTAGAATCAAGGGATTCCAAATATATCTAGAATCAGGGACCTCCAAATATATCTAGAATCAGGGGCCTACAAATATATCTAGAATCAGGGACCTCCAAATATATCTAGAATCAGGGGCCTCCAAATATATATAGAATCAGGGACCTCCAAATATATCTAGAATCAGGG
This sequence comes from Heptranchias perlo, assembly GCF_035084215.1. NCBI lineage: Eukaryota > Metazoa > Chordata > Chondrichthyes > Hexanchiformes > Hexanchidae > Heptranchias > Heptranchias perlo. The sequence goes on along the minus strand of NW_027138839.1, from coordinate 40,240 downwards.
ACCTCCAAATATATCTAGAATCAGGGACCCCAAATATATCTAGAATCAGGGACCTCCAAATATATCTAGAATCAGGGACCTCCAAATATATCTAGAATCAGGGGCCTCCAAATATATCTAGAATCAGGGACATCCAAATATATCTAGAATCAGGGGCCTACAAATATATCGAGAATCAGGGACCTCCAAATATATCGAGAATCAGGGACCTCCAAATATATCTAGAATCAGGGGCCTCCAAATATATCGAGAATCACGGACCTCCAAATATATCTAGAATCAGGGACCTTCAAATATATCTAGAATCAGGGGCCTACAAATATATCTAGAATCAGGGACCTCCAAATATATCTAGAATCAGGGGCCTACAAATATATCGAGAATCAGGGGCCTCCAAATATATCTAGAATCAGGGACCTCCAAATATATCGAGAATCAGGGACCTCCAAATATATCGAGAATCAGGGACCTCCAAATATATCGAGAATCACGGACCTCCAAATATATCGAGAATCAGGGACCTTCAAATATATCTAGAATCAGGGGCCTACAAATATATCTAGAATCAGGGACCTCCAAATATATCTAGAATCAGTGACCTCCAAATATATCGAGAATCAGGGATCTCCAAATATATCTAGAATCAGGGACCTCCAAATATATCTAGAATCAGGGACCTCCAAATATATCTAGAATCAGGGACCACAAATATATCTAGAATCAGGGGCCTCCAAATATATCTAGAATCAGGGACCTCCAAATATATCGAGAATCAGGGGCCTCCAAATATATCTAGAAACAGGGACCTCCAAATATATCTAGAATCAGGGGCCTACAAATATATCGAGAATCAGGGACCTCCAAATATATCGAGAATCAGGGACCTCCAAATATATCTAGAATCACGGACATCCAAATATATCTAGAATCAGGGACCTCCAAATATATCCAGAATCAGGGACCTCCAAATATATCTAGAATCAGGGGCCTACAAATATATCTAGAATCAGGGACCTCCAAATATATCTAGAATCAGGGGTCTCCAAATATATCGAGAATCAGGGGCCTACAAATATATCGAGAATCAGGGACCTCCAAATATATCGAGAATCAGGGACCTCCAAATATATCGAGAATCAGGGACCTCCAAATATATCGAGAATCAGGGGACTCCAAATATATCTAGAATCAGGGGACTCCAAATATAACTAGAATCAGGGACCTCCAAATATATCTAGAATCAGGGACCACAAATATATCGAGAATCAGGGGACTCCAAATATATCTAGAATCAGGGACCTCCAAATATATCTAGAATCAGGGACCCCAAATATATCTAGAATCAGGGACCTCCAAATATATCTAGAATCAGGGACCTCCAAATATATCTAGAATCAGGGGCCTCCAAATATATCTAGAATCAGGGACATCCAAATATATCTAGAATCAGGGGCCTACAAATATATCGAGAATCAGGGACCTCCAAATATATCGAGAATCAGGGACCTCCAAATATATCTAGAATCAGGGGCCTCCAAATATATCGAGAATCACGGACCTCCAAATATATCTAGAATCAGGGACCTTCAAATATATCTAGAATCAGGGGCCTACAAATATATCTAGAATCAGGGACCTCCAAATATATCTAGAATCAGGGGCCTACAAATATATCGAGAATCAGGGGCCTCCAAATATATCTAGAATCAGGGACCTCCAAATATATCGAGAATCAGGGACCTCCAAATATATCGAGAATCAGGGACCTCCAAATATATCGAGAATCACGGACCTCCAAATATATCGAGAATCAGGGACCTTCAAATATATCTAGAATCAGGGGCCTACAAATATATCTAGAATCAGGGACCTCCAAATATATCTAGAATCAGTGACCTCCAAATATATCGAGAATCAGGGATCTCCAAATATATCTAGAATCAGGGACCTCCAAATATATCTAGAATCAGGGACCTCCAAATATATCTAGAATCAGGGACCACAAATATATCTAGAATCAGGGGCCTCCAAATATATCTAGAATCAGGGACCTCCAAATATATCGAGAATCAGGGGCCTCCAAATATATCTAGAAACAGGGACCTCCAAATATATCTAGAATCAGGGGCCTACAAATATATCGAGAATCAGGGACCTCCAAATATATCGAGAATCAGGGACCTCCAAATATATCTAGAATCACGGACATCCAAATATATCTAGAATCAGGGACCTCCAAATATATCCAGAATCAGGGACCTCCAAATATATCTAGAATCAGGGGCCTACAAATATATCTAGAATCAGGGACCTCCAAATATATCTAGAATCAGGTGTCTCCAAATATATCGAGAATCAGGGGCCTACAAATATATCGAGAATCAGGGACCTCCAAATATATCGAGAATCAGGGACCTCCAAATATATCGAGAATCAGGGACCTCCAAATATATCGAGAATCAGGGGACTCCAAATATATCTAGAATCAGGGGACTCCAAATATAACTAGAATCAGGGACCTCCAAATATATCTAGAATCAGGGACCACAAATATATCGAGAATCAGGGGACTCCAAATATATCTAGAATCAGGGGACTCCAAATATATCTAGAATCAGGGGCCTACAAATATATCTAGAATCAGGGGCATACAAATATATCTAGAATCAGGGACTCCAAATATATCTAGAATCAGGGACCTCCAAATATATCTAGAATCACGGACCGACAAATATATCTAGAATCAGGGACCTCCAAATATATCAAGAATCAGGGACCTCCAAATATATCTAGAATCAGGGGCCTACAAATATATCTAGAATCAGGGACCTCCAAATATATCTAGAATCAGGGACCTCCAAATATATCGAGAATCAGGGACCTCCAAATATATCGAGAATCAGGGGCCTACAAATATATCTAGAATCAGGGACCTCCAAATATATCTAGAATCAGGGACCTCCAAATATATCTAGAATCAGGGACCTCCAAATATATCGAGAATCAGGGACCTCCAAATATATCGAGAATCACGCACCTCCAAATATATCGAGAATCAGGGACCTCCAAATATATCTAGAATCAGGGACCTTCAAATATATCGAGAATCAGGGACCTCCAAATATATCTAGAATCAGGGACCTTCAAATATATCTAGAATCAGGGGCCTACAAATATATCTAGAATCAGGGACCTCCAAATATATCTAGAATCAGTGACCTCCAAATATATCGAGAATCAGGGATCTCCAAATATATCTAGAATCAGGGACCTCCAAATATATCTAGAATCAGGGACCTCCAAATATATCTAGAATCAGGGACCACAAATATATCTAGAATCAGGGGCCTCCAAATATATCGAGAATCAGGGACCTCCAAATATATCTAGAATCAGGGGCCTCCAAATATATCTAGAAACAGGGACCTCCAAATATATCTAGAATCAGGGGCCTACAAATATATCGAGAATCAGGGACCTCCAAATATATCGAGAATCAGGGACCTCCAAATATATCTAGAATCACAGACCTCCAAATATATCTAGAATCAGCGACCTCCAAATATATCCAGAATCAGGGACCTCCAAATATATCTAGAATCAGGGGCCTACAAATATATCTAGAATCAGGGACCTCCAAATATATCTAGAATCAGGGGTCTCCAAATATATCGAGAATCAGGGGCCTACAAATATATCGAGAATCAGGGACCTCCAAATATATCGAGAATCAGGGACCTCCAAATATATCGAGAATCAGGGACCTCCAAATATATCTAGAATCAGGGACCTCCAAATATATCTAGAATCAGGGACCTCCAAATATATCTAGAATCAGGGGCCTACAAATATAGCGAGAATCAGGGACCTCCAAATATATCTAGAATCAGGGGCCTACAAATATATCTAGAATCACGGACCTCCAAATATATCGAGAATCAGGGACCTCCAAATATATCTAGAATCAGGGGACTCCAAATATATCTAGAATCAGGGGACTCCAAATATATCTAGAATCAGGGACCTCCAAATATATCTAGAATCAGGGACCACAAATATATCGAGAATCAGGGGACTCCAAATATATCTAGAATCAGGGGACTCCAAATATATCTAGAATCAGGGGCCTACAAATATATCTAGAATCAGGGACCTCCAAATATATCTAGAATCAGTGACCTCCAAATATATCGAGAATCAGGGATCTCCAAATATATCTAGAATCAGGGACCTCCAAATATATCTAGAATCAGGGACCTCCAAATATATCTAGAATCAGGGACCACAAATATATCTAGAATCAGGGGCCTCCAAATATATCTAGAATCAGGGACCTCCAAATATATCGAGAATCAGGGGCCTCCAAATATATCTAGAAACAGGGACCTCCAAATATATCTAGAATCAGGGGCCTACAAATATATCGAGAATCAGGGACCTCCAAATATATCGAGAATCAGGGACCTCCAAATATATCTAGAATCACGGACATCCAAATATATCTAGAATCAGGGACCTCCAAATATATCCAGAATCAGGGACCTCCAAATATATCTAGAATCAGGGGCCTACAAATATATCTAGAATCAGGGACCTCCAAATATATCTAGAATCAGGGGTCTCCAAATATATCGAGAATCAGGGGCCTACAAATATATCGAGAATCAGGGACCTCCAAATATATCGAGAATCAGGGACCTCCAAATATATCGAGAATCAGGGACCTCCAAATATATCGAGAATCAGGGGACTCCAAATATATCTAGAATCAGGGGACTCCAAATATAACTAGAATCAGGGACCTCCAAATATATCTAGAATCAGGGACCACAAATATATCGAGAATCAGGGGACTCCAAATATATCTAGAATCAGGGACCTCCAAATATATCTAGAATCAGGGACCCCAAATATATCTAGAATCAGGGACCTCCAAATATATCTAGAATCAGGGACCTCCAAATATATCTAGAATCAGGGGCCTCCAAATATATCTAGAATCAGGGACATCCAAATATATCTAGAATCAGGGGCCTACAAATATATCGAGAATCAGGGACCTCCAAATATATCGAGAATCAGGGACCTCCAAATATATCTAGAATCAGGGGCCTCCAAATATATCGAGAATCACGGACCTCCAAATATATCTAGAATCAGGGACCTTCAAATATATCTAGAATCAGGGGCCTACAAATATATCTAGAATCAGGGACCTCCAAATATATCTAGAATCAGGGGCCTACAAATATATCGAGAATCAGGGGCCTCCAAATATATCTAGAATCAGGGACCTCCAAATATATCGAGAATCAGGGACCTCCAAATATATCGAGAATCAGGGACCTCCAAATATATCGAGAATCACGGACCTCCAAATATATCGAGAATCAGGGACCTTCAAATATATCTAGAATCAGGGGCCTACAAATATATCTAGAATCAGGGACCTCCAAATATATCTAGAATCAGTGACCTCCAAATATATCGAGAATCAGGGATCTCCAAATATATCTAGAATCAGGGACCTCCAAATATATCTAGAATCAGGGACCTCCAAATATATCTAGAATCAGGGACCACAAATATATCTAGAATCAGGGGCCTCCAAATATATCTAGAATCAGGGACCTCCAAATATATCGAGAATCAGGGGCCTCCAAATATATCTAGAAACAGGGACCTCCAAATATATCTAGAATCAGGGGCCTACAAATATATCGAGAATCAGGGACCTCCAAATATATCGAGAATCAGGGACCTCCAAATATATCTAGAATCACGGACATCCAAATATATCTAGAATCAGGGACCTCCAAATATATCCAGAATCAGGGACCTCCAAATATATCTAGAATCAGGGGCCTACAAATATATCTAGAATCAGGGACCTCCAAATATATCTAGAATCAGGTGTCTCCAAATATATCGAGAATCAGGGGCCTACAAATATATCGAGAATCAGGGACCTCCAAATATATCGAGAATCAGGGACCTCCAAATATATCGAGAATCAGGGACCTCCAAATATATCGAGAATCAGGGGACTCCAAATATATCTAGAATCAGGGGACTCCAAATATAACTAGAATCAGGGACCTCCAAATATATCTAGAATCAGGGACCACAAATATATCGAGAATCAGGGGACTCCAAATATATCTAGAATCAGGGGACTCCAAATATATCTAGAATCAGGGGCCTACAAATATATCTAGAATCAGGGGCATACAAATATATCTAGAATCAGGGACTCCAAATATATCTAGAATCAGGGACCTCCAAATATATCTAGAATCACGGACCGACAAATATATCTAGAATCAGGGACCTCCAAATATATCAAGAATCAGGGACCTCCAAATATATCTAGAATCAGGGGCCTACAAATATATCTAGAATCAGGGACCTCCAAATATATCTAGAATCAGGGACCTCCAAATATATCGAGAATCAGGGACCTCCAAATATATCGAGAATCAGGGGCCTACAAATATATCTAGAATCAGGGACCTCCAAATATATCTAGAATCAGGGACCTCCAAATATATCTAGAATCAGGGACCTCCAAATATATCGAGAATCAGGGACCTCCAAATATATCGAGAATCACGCACCTCCAAATATATCGAGAATCAGGGACCTCCAAATATATCTAGAATCAGGGACCTTCAAATATATCGAGAATCAGGGACCTCCAAATATATCTAGAATCAGGGACCTTCAAATATATCTAGAATCAGGGGCCTACAAATATATCTAGAATCAGGGACCTCCAAATATATCTAGAATCAGTGACCTCCAAATATATCGAGAATCAGGGATCTCCAAATATATCTAGAATCAGGGACCTCCAAATATATCTAGAATCAGGGACCTCCAAATATATCTAGAATCAGGGACCACAAATATATCTAGAATCAGGGGCCTCCAAATATATCGAGAATCAGGGACCTCCAAATATATCTAGAATCAGGGGCCTCCAAATATATCTAGAAACAGGGACCTCCAAATATATCTAGAATCAGGGGCCTACAAATATATCGAGAATCAGGGACCTCCAAATATATCGAGAATCAGGGACCTCCAAATATATCTAGAATCACAGACCTCCAAATATATCTAGAATCAGCGAACTCCAAATATATCCAGAATCAGGGACCTCCAAATATATCTAGAATCAGGGGCCTACAAATATATCTAGAATCAGGGACCTCCAAATATATCTAGAATCAGGGGTCTCCAAATATATCGAGAATCAGGGGCCTACAAATATATCGAGAATCAGGGACCTCCAAATATATCGAGAATCAGGGACCTCCAAATATATCGAGAATCAGGGACCTCCAAATATATCTAGAATCAGGGACCTCCAAATATATCTAGAATCAGGGACCTCCAAATATATCTAGAATCAGGGGCCTACAAATATAGCGAGAATCAGGGACCTCCAAATATATCTAGAATCAGGGGCCTACAAATATATCTAGAATCACGGACCTCCAAATATATCGAGAATCAGGGACCTCCAAATATATCTAGAATCAGGGGACTCCAAATATATCTAGAATCAGGGGACTCCAAATATATCTAGAATCAGGGACCTCCAAATATATCTAGAATCAGGGACCACAAATATATCGAGAATCAGGGGACTCCAAATATATCTAGAATCAGGGGACTCCAAATATATCTAGAATCAGGGGCCTACAAATATATCTAGAATCAGGGGCATACAAATATATCTAGAATCAGGGACTCCAAATATATCTAGAATCACGGACCTCCAAATATATCGAGAATCACGGACCTCCAAATATATCTAGAATCAGGGACTCCAAATATATCTAGAATCAGGGACCACCAAATATATCTAGAATCAGGGACCTCCAAATATATCTAGAATCAAGGGATTCCAAATATATCTAGAATCAGGGGCCTCCAAATATATCTAGAATCAGGGACCTCCAAATATATCTAGAATCAGGGGCCTACAAATATATCGAGAATCAGGGACCTCCAAATATATCGAGAATCAGGGACCTCCAAATATATCTAGAATCAGGGGCCTCCAAATATATCGAGAATCACGGACCTCCAAATATATCTAGAATCAGGGACCTCCAAATATATCTAGAATCGAGGGCCTACAAATATATCTAGAATCAGGGACCTCCAAATATATCGAGAATCAGGGACCTCCAAATATATCTAGAATCAGGGGCCTCCAAATATATCTAGAATCAGGGACCTCCAAATATATCTAGAATCACGGACCTACAAATATATCTAGAATCATGGACCTCCAAATATATCAAGAATCAGGGACCTCCAAATATATCTAGAATCAGGGGCCTACAAATATATCTAGAATCAGGGACCTCCAAATATATCTAGAATCAGGGACCTCTAAATATATCGAGAATCAGGGACCTCCAAATATATCGAGAATCAGGGGCCTACAAATATATCTAGAATCAGGGACCTCCAAATATATCGAGAATCAGGGACCTCCAAATATATCGAGAATCAGGGACCTCCAAATATATCGAGAATCACGGACCTCCAAATATATCGAGAATCAGGGACCTCCAAATATATCGAGAATCAGGGACCTCCAAATATATCGAGAATCACGGACCTCCAAATATATCGAGAATCAGGGACCTTCAAATATATCTAGAATCAGGGGCCTACAAATATATCTAGAATCAGGGACCTCCAAATATATCTGGAATCAGGGGCCTACAAATATATCGAGAATCAGGGGCCTCCAAATATATCTAGAATCAGGGACCTCCAAATATATTGAGAATCAGGGACCTCCAAATATATCGAGAATCAGGGACCTCCAAATATATCGAGAATCAGGGACCTCCAAATATATCGAGAATCAGGGACCTCCAAATATATCTAGAATCAGGGACCTTCAAATATATCGAGAATCAGGGACCTCCAAATATATCTAGATTCAGGGACCTTCAAATATATCTAGAATCAGGGGCCTACAAATATATCTAGAATCAGGGACCTCCAAATATATCAAGAATCAGTGACCTCCAAATATATCGAGAATCAGGGATCTCCAAATATATCTAGAATCAGGGACCTCCAAATATATCCAGAATCAGGGACCTCCAAATATATCTAGAATCAGGGACCACAAATATATCTAGAATCAGGGGCCTCCAAATATATCGAGAATCAGGGACCTCCAAATATATCTACAATCAGGGGCCTCCAAATATATCTAGAAACAGGGACCTCCAAATATATCTAGAATCAGGGGCCTACAAATATATCGAGAATCAGGGACCTCCAAATCTATCGAGAATCAGGGACCTCCAAATATATCTAGAATCAGGGGCCTCCAAATATATCGAGAATCACGGACCTCCAAATATATCTAGAATCAGGGACCTCCAATTATATCTAGAATCGGGGGCCTACAAATATATCTAGAATCAGGGACCTCCAAATATATCGAGAATCAGGGACCTCCAAATATATCTAGAATCAGGGGCCTCCAAATATATCTAGAATCAGGGACCTCCAAATATATCTAGAATCACGGACCTACAAATATATCGAGAATCAGGGACCTCCAAATATATCAAGAATCAGGGACCTCCAAATATATCCAGAATCAGGGGCCTACAAATATATCTAGAATCAGGGACCTCCAAATATATCTAGAATCAGGGACCTCCAAATATATCGAGAATCAGGGGCCTACAAATATATCTAGAATCAGGGACCTCCAAATATATCGAGAATCAGGGACCTCCAAATATATCGAGAATCAGGGACCTCCAAATATATCGAGAATCACGGACCTCCAAATATATCGAGAATCAGGGACCTCCAAATATATCGAGAATCACGGACCTCCAAATATATCGAGAATCAGGGACCTCCAAATATATCTAGAATCAGGGACCTTCAAATATATCGAGAATCAGGGACCTCCACATATATCTAGAATCAGGGACCTCCAAATATATCTAGAATCAGGGACCTCCAAATATATCGAGAATCAGGGATCTCCAAACATATCTAGAATCAGGGACCTCCAAATATATCTAGAATCAGGGACCTCCAAATATATCTAGAATCAGGGACCTCCAAATATATCGAGAATCAGGGACCTCCAAATATATCTAGAATCAGGGGACTCCAAATATATCTAGAATCAGGGGGCTCCAAATATATCTAGAATCAGTGGACTCCAAATATATCGAGAATCACGGACCTCCAAATATATCTAGAATCACGGACCTCCAAATATATCTAGAATCAGGGACTCCAAATATATCTAGAATCAGGGAACTCCAAAAATATCTAGAATCAGGGACCTCCAAATATATCTAGAATCAGGGGACTCCAAATATATCGAGAATCAGTGACCTCCAAATATATCGAGAATCACGGACCTCCAAATATATCGAGAATCAGGGACCTCCAAATATATCGAGAATCAGGGACCTCCAAATATATCTAGAATCAGGGACCTCCAAATATATCTAGAATCAGGGGCCTCCAAATATATCTAGAATCAGGGACCTCCAAATATATCTAGAATCAGGGACCTCCAAATATATCTAGAATCAGGGACCCCAAATATATCTAGAATCAGGGGCCTCCAAATATATCGAGAATCAGGGACCTACAAATATATCGAGAATCAGGGTCCTCCAAATATATCTAGAATCAGGGGCCTCCAAATATATCTAGAATCAGGGACCTCCAAATATATCTAGAATCAGGGACCTCCAAATATATCTAGAATCAGGGGCCTACAAATATATCGAGAATCAGGGACCTCCAAATATATCTAGAATCAGGGACCTCCAAATATATCTAGAATCAGGGGCCTACAAATATATCGAGAATCAGGGACCTCCAAATATATCGAGAATCAGGGACCTCCAAATATATCTAGAATCAGGGGCCTCCAAATATATCGAGAATCACGGACCTCCAAATATATCTAGAATCAGGGACCTCCAAATATATCTAGAATCGGGGGCCTACAAATATATCGAGAATCAGGGACCTCCAAATATATCGAGAATCAGGGGCCTCCAAATATAACTAGAATCAGGGACCTCCAAATATATCTAGAATCAGGGACCTCCAAATATATGTAGAATCAGGGACCTCCAAATATATCTAGAATCAGGGCCTACAAATATATCTAGAATCAGGGGACTCCAAATATATCTATAATCAGGGACCTCCAAATATATCTCGAATCACGGACCTCCAAATATATCGAGAATCAGGGGTCTCCAAATATATCTAGAATCAGGGGTCTCCAAATATATCTAGAATCAGGGACTCCAAATATATCTAGAATCAGGGACCTCCAAATATATCGAAAATCAGGGACCTCCAAATATATCGAGAATCAGGGACCTCCAAATATATCTAGAATCAGGGACCTCCAAATATATCTAGAATCAGGGGCCTCCAAATGTATCGAGAATCAGGGACCTCCAAATATATCTAGAATCAGGGGCCTCCAAATGTATCGAGAATCACGGACCTCCAAATATATCTAGAATCAGGGGCCTCCAAATATATCTAGAATCACGGACCTCCAAATATATCGAGAATCAGAATCAGGGACCTCCAAATATATCAAGAATCACGGACCTCCAAATATATCTAGAATCAGGGACCTCCAAATATATCTAGAATCAGGGACCTCCAAATATATCTAGAATCAGGGACCTCCAAATATATCTAGAATCAGGGACCTCCAAATATATCTGGAATCAGGGACCTCCAAATATATCTAGAATCAGGGACCTCCACATATATCTAGAATCAGGGACCCCAAATATATCTAGAATCAGGGATCCCAAATATATCTAGAATCAGGAACCTCCAAATATATCGAGAATCAGGAACCTCCAAATATATCGAGAATCAGGGGACTCCAAATATATCTAGAATCAGGGAACTCCAAATATATCTAGAATCAGGAACCTCCAAATATATCTAGAATCAGGGACCTCCAAATATATCGAGAATCAGGGACCTCCAAATATATCTAGAATCAGGGACCTCCAAATATATCTAGAATCAGGGACCCCAAATATATCGAGACTCAGGGACCTCCAAATATATCTAGAATCCGGGAACTCCAAATATATCTAGAATCAGGGGCCTACAAATATATTGAGAATCAGGGACCTCCAAATATATCGAGAATCAGGGACCTCCAAATATATCGAGAATCAGGGACCTCCAAATATATCGAGAATCAGGGAACTCCAAATATATCGAGAATCAGGGACCTTCAAATATATCGAGAATCAGGGACCTCCAAATATATCGAGAATCAGGGACCTCCAAATATATCTAGAATCAGGGACCTCCAAATATATCGAGAATCAGGGGCCTACAAATATATCTAGAATCAGGGATCTCCAAATATATCCAGAATCAGGGACCTCCAAATATATCGAGGATCAGGGACCCCAAACATATCAAGAATCAGGGACCTCCAAATATATCGAGAATCAGGGACCTCCAAATATATTGAGAATCACGGACCTCCAAATATATCTAGAATCACGGACCTCCAAATATATCAAGAATCAGGGACCTCCAAATATATCGAGAATCAGCGACCCCAAATATATCGAGAATCAGGGACCTCCAAATATATCTAGAATCAGGGACCTCCAAATATATCGAGGATCAGGGACCTCCAAACATATCTAGAATCAGGGACCTCCAAATATATCTAGAATCAGGGACCTCCAAATATATCTAGAATCAGGACCTCCAAATATATCTAGAATCAGGGACCTCCAAATATATCTAGAATCAGGGACCTCCAAATATATCTAGAATCAGGACCTCCAAATATATCTAGAATCAGGACCTCCAAATATATCTAGAATCAGGGACCTCCAAATATATCTAGAATCAGGACCTCCAAATATATCTAGAATCAGGGACCTCCAAATATATCGAGAATCAGGGACCTCCAAATATATCTAGAATCAGGGACCTCCAAATATATCTAGAATCAGGGACCTCCAAATATATCTAGAATCAGGCACCTCCAAATATATCGAGAATCAGGACCTCCAAATATATCTAGAATCAGGCACCTCCAAATATATCGAGAATCAGGACCTCCAAATATATCTAGAATCAGGGACCTCCAAATATATCGAGAATCAGGGACCTCCAAATATATCGAGAATCAGGGACCCCAAATATATCTAGAATCAGGGACCTCCAAATATATCGAGAATCAGGGACCCCAAATATATCTAGAATCAGGGCTCTCCAAATATATCGAGAATCAGCGACCTCCAAATATATCGAGAATCAGGGACCTCCAAATATATCGAGAATCAGGGGCCTACAAATATATCGAGAATCAGGGACTCCAAATATATCTAGAAACACGGACCCCCAAATATATCTAGAATCAGGGACCTCCAAATATATCGAGAATCAGGGACCTCCAAATATATCTAGAATCAGGGACCTCCAAATATATCTAGAATCAGGGGCCTCCAAATATATCTAGAATCACGGACCTCCAAATATATCGAGAATCAGGGACCCCAAATATATCTAGAATCAGGGACCTCCAAATATATCGAGAATCAGGGACCTCCAAATATATTTAGAATCAGGGACCCACAAATATATCTAGAATCAGGGAACTCCAAATATATCGAGAATCAGGGACCCCAAATATATCTAGAATCAGGGACCTCCAAATATATCGAGAATCAGGGACCTCCAAATATATCTAGAATCAGGGCTCTCCAAATATATCTAGAATCAGGGACCTCCAAATATATCTAGAATCAGGGACCTCCAAATATATCTAGAATCAGGGACCTCCAAATATATCTAGAATCAGGGACCTCCAAATATATCTAGAATCAGGGACCTCCAAATATATCTAGAATCAGGGGACTCCAAATATATCGAGAATCAGGGACCCCAAATATATCTAGAATCAGGGACCTCCAAATATATTGAGAATCAGGGACCCCATATATATCAAGAATCAGGGACCTCCAAATATATCGAGAATCAGGGACCTCCAAATATATCTAGAATCAGGGACCTCCAAATATATCTAGAATCAGGGACCTCCAAATATATTGAGAATCAGGGACCCCAAATATATCTAGAATCAGGGACCTCCAAATATATCTAGAATCAGGGACCTCCAAATATATCTAGAATCAGGGACCTCCAAATATATTGAGAATCAGGGACCCCAAATATATCGAGAATCAGGGACCTCCAAATATATTGAGAATCAGCGACCCCAAATATATCTAGAATCAGGGACCTCCAAATATATTGAGAATCAGGGACCTCCAAATATATCGAGAATCAGGGACCCCAAATATATCTAGAATCAGGGGTCTCCAAATATATCTAGAATCAGGGACCTCCAAATATATCGAGAATCAGGGACCTCCAAATATATCGAGAATCAGGGACCTCCAAATATATCTAGAATCAGGGGCCTACAAATATATCTAGAATCAGGGACCCCAAATATATCGAGAATCAGGGACCTCCAAATATATCTAGAATCAGGGGTCTCCAAATATATCTAGAATCAGGGACCCCAAACATATCTAGAATCAGGGGCCTCCAAATATATCGACAATCAGGGACCTCCAAATATATCTAGAATCAGGGGTCTCCAAATATATCTAGAATCAGGGACCCCAAATATATCTAGAATCAGGTGCCTCCAAATATATCGAGAATCAGGGACCTCCAAATATATCGAGAATCAGGGACCTCCAAATATATCGAGGATCAGGGACCTCCAAATATATCGAGAATCAGGGACCTCCAAATATATCGAGAATCACGGACCTCCAAATATATCGAGAATCAGGGACCTCCAAATATATCTAGAATCAGGGACCTCCAAATATATCTAGAATCAGGGACCTCCAAATACATCGAGAATCAGGGACCTCCAAATATATCTAGAATCATGGACCCCCAAATATATCTAGAATCAGGGACCTCCAAATATATCTAGAATCACGGACCCCCAAATATATCTAGAATCACGGACCTCCAAATATATCGAGGATCAGGGACCTCCAAATATATCCAGAATCACGGACCCCCAAATATATCTAGAATCAGGGACCTCCAAATATATCGAGAATCAGGGACCTCCAAATATATCTAGAATCAGGGACCTCCAAATATATCTAGAATCAGGGACCTCCAAATATATCTAGAATCAGGGACCTCCAAATATATCTAGAATCATGGACCTCCAAATATATCTAGAATCAGGGACCTCCAAATATATCTAGAATCAGGGACCTCCAAATATATCTAGAATCAGGGACCTCCAAATATATCTAGAATCAGGGACCTCCAAATATATCTAGAATCAGGGGCCTACAAATACATCTAGAATCAGGGACCTCCAAATATATCGAGAATCAGGGACCTCCAAATATATCTAGAATCAGGGACCTCCAAATATATCTAGAATCAGGGACCTCCAAATATATCTAGAATCAGGGACCTCCAAATATATCGAGAATCAGGGACCTCCAAATATATCTAGAATCAGGGACCTCCAAATATATCTAGAATCAGGGACCTCCAAATATATCTAGAATCAGGGACCTCCAAATATATCTAGAATCAGGAACCTCCAAATATATCGAGGATCAGGGACCTCCAAATATATCTAGAATCAGGGACCTCCAAATATATTGAGGATCAGGGACCTCCAAAGAGTACAACAGGAGTCACCTGTCACTTGATGAGTCAGGATTGCCGGAGGTTGCACGAGGCTGCAGGGTATCTGTGTTCTGTCTGTTTGTCCCACGTCTTGTCTCTCCCACTTCTCCCTGTTTGTCACACCTCTTCTTGTTTCTGCCAGTTCTCCAAGCTGCTGGATGCCAATGGCAACATTTCAAAATCAATGATTAGCTATGAATAAGACTCATTACCCATTTTATTTCTCTTCAATAATTCTTTAAGAAGGCAGCTGTTTCATACATCATTATCACACGTTAAACAAAGTTATTAAAGTCCAGAGATGCAATATACATTCAGCAAAATTAGGAATTACGGGAAAAGTACATGGTTCTCTACACTGTCCCATCAAACAGTCCCAGGGCAGATACAGCATGGGTTAGATAGAGTAAAGCTCCCTCTACACTGTCCCATCAAACAGTCCCAGGGCAGGTATAGCACGGATTAGTTACAGAGTAAAGCTCCCTCTACACTATCCCATCAGATACTCCCAGGGCAGGTACAGCACGGGTTAGATACAGAGTAAAGCTCCCTCTACACTGTCCCATCAAACACTCCCAGGGCAGGTGCAGCATGGGTTAGATACAGAGTAAAGCTACCTCTACACTGTCCCATCAAACACTCCCAGGGCAGGTACAGCACGGGGTTCGATACAGAGTAAAGCTCCCTCGACACTGTCCCATCAAACACTCCCAGGGCAGGTACAGCATGGGTTAGATACAGAGTAAAGCTACCTCTACACTGTTCCATCAAACACTCCCAGGACAGGTACTGCACAGATTAGGTACAGAGTAAAGCTCCCTCTACACTGTCCCATCAAACACTCCCAGGGCAGGTACAGAGCGGGTTAGATAGAGAGTAAATCTCCCTCTACACTGTCCCATTCAAGAATCCCAGGACAGGTGCAGCACGGGTTCGATACTGAGTAAAGCTCCCTCTACACTGTCCCATCAAACACTCCCAGGACAGGTACAGCACGGGTTAGATACAGAGTAAAGCTCCCTCTACACTGTCCCATCAAACACTCCCAGGACAGGTACAGCACGAGTTAGATACAGAGTAAAGCTCCCTCTACACTGTCCCATCAAACACTCCCAGGACAGGTACAGCACGGGTTAGATACAGAGTAAAGCTCCCTCTACACTGTCCCATCAAACACTCCCAGGACAGGTACAACACGGGTTAGATACAGAGTAAAGCTCCCTCTGCACTGTCCCATCAAACACTCCCAGGGCAGGTACAGAGCGGGTTAGATACAGAGTAAATCTCCCTCTACACTGTCCCATTCAAGAATCCCAGGACAGGTGCAGCACGGGTTCGATACTGAGTAAAGCTCCCTCTACACTGTCCCATCAAACACTCCCAGGACAGGTACAGCACGGGTTAGATACAGAGTAAAGCTCCCTCTACACTGTCCCATCAAACACTCCCAGGGCAGGTACAGCACGAGTTAGATATAGAGTAAAGCTCCCTCTGCACTCTCCCATCAGCACTCCCAGGACAGGTACAGGGTTAGATACACAGTAAAGCTCCCTCTACACTGTCCCATCAAACACTCCCAGGACAGGAAAAGTATGAATTAGATACAGATTACTCCCTGCCACAGCACTGAAACCGCCCTTATCAAAGTCACCAATGACATCCTCAGTGACTGAGACCGTGGTAAACTCTCCCTCCTCATCCTTCCCCACCTGTCCGCAGCCTGTGACATGTTTGACCACACCATCCTCCTCCAACCCCTCTCCTCCATCGTCCAGCTGGGTGGGACTGCCCTCACCTGGTTCCATTCTTATCTATCCAGTCATAGCCAGAGAATCACCTGTAATGGCTTCTCTTCCCACTCCCGCACCGTTACCTCTGGAGTCCCCCGAGGATCTATCCTTGGACCCTCCTATTTCTCATCTACTTGCTGCCCCTCGGTGATATCATCAGGTTCCACGTGTACACTGACAACACCCAGCTCGACCTCACCACCACCTCCCTCCAGTGTCTCTCATTTGTTGTACTGCTTGTCCGACGTCCGTACTGCACAAACAAAAATTTCCTCCAACTAAAGCCTTTGTCTTTGGTCCCTGGGGCAAACTCTGTTCCCTCGTCACCGACTCCATCCCTCTCCCTGGCCACTGTCTGAGGCTGAACCAGACCCTTTGTAACCTTGGCATCCTGTTTGACCCTGAGGTGAGCTTCTGACCACATATCCTCTCCTTCACCAAGACCGCCTACTTTCATCTCCATACCATCGCCCGTCTCCGCCCCTGCCTCAGCTCATCCGCTGCTGAAATCCTCATCCATGCCTTTGTTACCGCCAGACTGGACTATTCCAATGCTCTCCTGTCCAGCCTCCCATCTTCCACCCTCCGTAAACTTGAGCTCATCCAAAACTCTGCTGCCCGTATCCTAACTCGGACCAAGTCCCGTTCACCCATCACCCCCTGTGCTCGCTGACCTACATTGGCTCCCGGTCCGGGAACTGCTCGATTTTAAAATTCTCATCCTTGTTTTCAAATCCCTCCATGGCCTCGTCCCTCCCTATCTCTGTAGCCTCCTCCAGCCCTACAACCCTCCGAGATCTCTGCGCTCCTCCAATTCTGGCCTCTTGCGCATCCCCGATTTTAATCGCTCCACCATTGGCGGCTGTGCCTTCAGCTGCCTCGGCCCTGAGCTCTGGAAATCCCTCCCTAAACCTCTCCCCCTCTCTACCTCTCTCTCCTCCTTTAAGACGCTCCTTAAAACCTACCTCTTTCACCTGTCCTAATATCTCTTTAGAAAGCTCAGTGTCAAATTTTGTTTGATAATCGCTCCTGTGAGTTGCCTTGGGACGTTTTACACCATTAACGGTGCAGTATAAATGCAAGTTGTTGTAAAGCTGCCTCTCCACTGTCCCATCAAAGGCTCGCAGGTCAGTAATTACAGCTGAAACAATGTCTGTTTGTAAGCTGGACAGTGGTTTTATGTCAAGGTGGTTACCTCCTGCCTTCCATCTCAAGCTGTTCTGAGCATCACAATAGTAAATCTCCGACTGGGAACTCATTGCTGACGACAGCAGGTGATGTCTGGGATCCTGTCAATCACCATCTCGAATTGACAATGATCCAATTCATGGACTCACCAAACTCTCTGTGCCCAGAACTGATGGGAAACTTCCCAGCAGCCTATTTCTTAAAGGGGCACCGACAACCACTCAGTGTTGTTCTTTGACTAAAACCATTGCAGATTTCCCCATGGATCTACGGCTGTTCAGAGCTCTGGTCAGACCCCATCTGGAGATCCTGGGTTCAGCTCTGGGCACCGCACCTCGGGAAGGATATATTGGTCTTGGAGGGGGTGCAGTGCAGATTCACCAGAATGATACCGGGGCTGAAAGGGTTAAATTCTGAGGACAGTTTGCATCGACTCGGCTTGTATTCCCTCGAGTATAGAAGATTAAGGGGTGATCTAATCGAGGTGTTTAAGATGATGAAAGGATTTGATGGGGTAGAGAGAGAGAAACTATTTCCTCTGGTGGGGGGAGTCCAGAACAAGGGGGAATCATCTTAAAATTAGAGCCAGGCCGTTCAGGGGTGATGTCAGGAAGCACTTCTTCACACAAAGGGGAGTGGGAATCTGGGACTCTCTCCCCCAAATAGGATGAGATACTGGGGGTCAACTGAATATAAGGGAGTGAGGAATATACAAAACTGGGATGGATGGATTTTTGTTCGGTATTCAGGGTTACGGAACCAAGGTAGGGAAATGGAGTTAAGATACAGATCAGCCATAATCTAATTGAATGGTGGAACAGGCTTAAGGGGCTGAATGGCCTCCACCTGTTCCTATGAGCTGCCCAGTTGCCATGAGGCAAAATAGTGAGGAACATAGAGAGAGTGAGGAACATAGAGAGAGTGAGGAATATACAGAAAGTGAGGAATTACTTCATTATTCATTCATGGGATGTGGGCGTCGCTGGCGAGGCCGGCATTTATTGCCCATCCCAAATTGCCCTTGAGAAGGTGGTGGTGAGCCGCCTTCTTGAACCGCTGCAGTCCGTAAAGTGAAGGTTCTCCCACAGTGCTGTTAGGAAGGGAGTTCCAGGATTTTGACCCAGCGACGATGAAGGAACGGCGATATATTTCCAAGTCGGGATGGTGTGTGACTTGGAGGGGAACGTGCAGGTGGTGTTGTTCCCATGTGCCTGCTGCCCTTGTCCTTCTGGGTGGTAGAGGTCGCGGGTTTGGGAGGTGCTATCAAAGAAGCCTTGGCGAGTTGCTGCAGTGCATCCTGTGGATGGTACACACTGCAGCCACTGTGCACCGGTGATGAAGGGAGTGAACGTTTAGGGTGGTGAATGGGGTGCCAATCAAGCGGGCTGCTTTGTCCTGGATGGTATTGAGCTTCTTGAGTGTTGTTGGAGCTGCACTCATCCAGGCAAGTGGAGACCTGTGCCTTGTAGATGGTGGAAAGGCTATGGGGAGTCAGGAGGTGAGTCACTCACCACAGAATACCCAGCCTCTGACCTGCTCTTGTAGCCACAGTATTTATATGGCTGGTCCAGTTAAGTTTCTGGTCAATGGTGACCCCCAGGATGTTGATGGTGGGGGATTCGGCGATGGTAATGTCGTTGAATGTCAAGGAGAGGTGGTTAGACTCTCTCTTGTTGGAGATGGTCATTGCCTGGCACTTGTCTGGTGCGAATGTTACTTGCCACTTATCAGCCCCAGCCTGGATGTTGTCCAGGTCTTGCTGCATGCGGGTTCAGACTGCTTCATTATCTGAGGGGTTGCGAATGGAACTGAACAATGTGTAATCATCAGCGAACATCCCCATTTCTGACCTTATGATGGAGGGAACATCATAGATGAAGCAGCTGGAGATGGTTGGGCCTAGGACACTGCTCTGAGGAACTCCTGCAGCAATGTCCTGGGGCTGAGATGATTGGCCTCCAACAACCACTACCATCTTCCTTTGTGCTCGGTATGACTCCAGCCACTGGAGAGTTTTCCCCCTGATTCCCATTGACTTCAATTTTATGAGGGCTCCTGGGTGCCACACTCGGTCAAATGCTGCCTTGATGTCAAGGGCAGTCACTCTCACCTCACCTCTGGAATTCAGCTCTTTTGTCCATGTTTGGACAAAGGCTGTAATGAGGTCTGGAGCCGAGTGGTCCTGGCGGAACCCAAACTGAGCATCGGTGAGCAGGTTATTGGTGAGTAAGTGCCGCTTGATAGCACTGTCGACGACACCTTCCATCACTTTGCTGATGATTGAGAGTAGACTGATGGGGTGGTAATTGGCCGGATTGGATTTGTCCTGCTTTTTGTGGACAGGACATACCTTGGCAATTTTCCACATTGTCGGGTAGATGCCAGTGTTGTAGCTGTACTGGATCAGCTTGGCTAGAGGTGCAGCTAGTTCTGGAGCACAAGCCTTCAGCACTACAGCTGGGATGTTATCGGGGCCCATAGCCTTTGCTGTGTCCAGTGCTCTCAGCCGTTTCTTGATATCACGTGGAGTGAATCGAATTGGCTGAAGACTGGCTTCTGTGATGGTGGGGATATCAGGAGGAGGCAGAGATGGATCATCCACTCGGCACTTCTGGCTGAAGATGGTTGCAAACGCTTCAGCCTTGTCTTTTGCACTCACGTGCTGGACTCCGCCATCATTGAGGATGGGGATGTTTGTCGCGCCTCCTCCTCCCGTTAGTTGTTTAATTGTTCACCACCATTCACGACTGGATGTGGCAGGACTGCAGAGCTTTGATTGGATGTGGAATCGCTTAGCTCTGTCTGTAACATGTTGCTTCTGCTGTTTAGCATGCATGTAGTCCTGAGTTGTAGCTTCACCAGAATATACAGAGGTGAGTGTGGAATATACAAGGAGTGTGGAATATACAAGGAGTGTGGAATATACAAGGAGTGTGGAATATACAAGGAGTGTGGAATATACAGAGGGCGGGATTGTCCTGGGCGGGATTGTCCTGGGCGGGATTGTCCTGGGCGGGATTGTCCTGGGCGGGATTGTCCTGGGCGGGATTCACTGGGTGGGTTTGTCCTAGGCGGGATTGTCCTGGGCGGGATTGTCCTGGGCGGGATTGTCCTGGGCGGGATTGTCCTGGGCGGGATTCACTGGGTGGGTTTGTCCTAGGCGGGATTGTCCTGGGCGGGATTGTCCTGGGCGGGATTGTCCTGGGCGGGATTCACTGGGTGGGATTGTCCTGGGCGGGTTTGTCCTGGGTGGGATTGTCCTGGGTGGGATTGTCCTGGGTGGGATTGTCCTGGGTGGGATTCACTGGGTGGGATTGTCCTGGGCGGGATTGTCCTGGGTGGGATTCACTGGGTGGGATTGTCCTGGGTGGGAATGTCCTAGGTGGAATGTCATGGGTGGGATTGTCCTGGGCGGGATTGTCCTGGGCGGGATTCACTGGGCGGGATTGTGCTGGGTGGGATTCACTGGGTGGGATTGTCCTGCGTGGGATTGTTATGGGCGGGATTCACTGGGTGGGATTGTCCTGGGCGGGATTGTCCTGGGCGGGATTGTCCTGGGCGGGATTGTTCTGGGTGGGATTCACTGGGTGGGATTCACTGGGTGGGAATGTCCTGGGTGGGAATGTCTTGAGTGGGATTCGCTGGGCGGGATTGTCCTGGGCGGGATTGTCCTGGGCGGGATTGTCCTCCGATAACCCAGAGTGGTTGGTTTCTGTCTGATATACTGGCGGTGTTGGGGAACTCGGTCCCCAGTGTGGGTTGGCACTGCCAGTGAGCGGGACCAGAGCCATTGCTTGTCAAAGTTGCACCCTGCGAGATGTTGCTTGGCCAGCCCTCAGTGCTCTGTTACCTCGGCAACGGAGATCAGGGGCTCCAGCACAAGGCGGAGCACGTGGCCCAGTAGGGAGTGATGTGCTGACTAACCCACTGCTCGTTAAGAGAATGTCAGGACAGTGTGGGCAGCATGCAGCTGCATCATCGTGTATCAAACCAAGTGTTGCGGGGGTGTGTGTGCACACTATTGGGTAGATGAAAGGTGGGATTAGAGGTTCATTCTGCAACAGACTCAATATAGTTATCGGAGGCCAAATGGAATGGATTTGGTTCAACATGTGCGAGTTATAATATTTGAGAAATGAATCAGCACGCTGATGTTTGGTGAATCAGCAAGGAGCTGAGCAACACAGTTCAGAATGTTCCCAGATTCCATCCTTCATTGGTGTGGATTTGCCTGATTGGAGTCAGGAAGTGACGGGAAGCTCGGTGCTCAGCCGCGATTCAGTGGGTAAAACCTTTGACTCTGAGTCAGGAGGTCGCAGGTTCTGGTCTCACTCCAAAGACTTGAGCACAAAATCCAGGCTGACACACCCAGTGCTGCACTGTCGGAGGGTCAGTACTGAGGGAGCGCTGCACTGTCGGAGGGTCAGTACTGAGGGAGCGCTGCACTGTCGGAGGGTCAGTACTGAGGGAGTGCTGCACTGTCGGAGGGTCAGTACTGAGGGAGCGCTGCACTGTCGGAGGGTCAGTACTGAGGGAGCGCTGCACTGTCGGAGGGTCAGTACTGAGGGAGCGCTGCACTGTCGGAGAGTCAGTACTGAGGGAGCGCTGCACTGTCAGAGGGTCAGTACTGAGGGAGCGCTGCACTGTCAGAGGGTCAGTACTGAGGGAGCGCTGCACTGTCGGAGGGTCAGTACTGAGGGAGCGCTGCACTGTCAGAGGGTCAGTACTGAGGGAGCGCTGCACTGTCGGAGGGTCAGTACTGAGGGAGCGCTGCACTGTCAGAGGGTCAGTACTGAGGGAGCGCTGAACTGTCAGAGGGTCAGTACTGAGGGAGCGCTGCACTGTCGGAGGGTCAGTACTGAGGGAGCGCTGCACTGTCGGAGGGTCAGTACTGAGGGAGCGCTGCACTGTCGGAGGGTCAGTAGTGAGGGAGCGCAGCACTCTCGGAGGGTCAGTACTGAGGGAGCGCTGCACTGTGGGAGGGTCAGTACTGAGGGAGCGCTGCACTGTCGGAGGGTCAGTACTGAGGGAGCGCTGCGCTGTCGGAGGGTCAGTACTGAGGGAGCGCTGCACTGTCGGAGGGTCAGTACTGAGGGAGCGCTGCACTGTCGGAGGGTCAGTACTGAGGGAGCGCTGCACTGTCGGAGGGTCAGTACTGAGGGAGCGCTGCACTGTCGGAGGGTCAGTACTGAGGGAGCGCTGCACTGTCGGAGGGTCAGTACTGAGGGAGCGCTGCACTGTCGGAGGGTCAGTACTGAGGGAGCGCTGCACTGTCGGAGGGTCAGTACTGAGGGAGCGCTGCACTGTCGGAGGGTCCGTACTGATGGAGAGCTGCACTGTCGGAGGGTCAGTACTGAGGGAGCGCTGCACTGTCGGAGGGTCAGTACTGAGGGAGCGCTGCACTGTCGGAGGGGCAGTACTGAGGGAGCACTGCACTGTCGGAAGGGCAGTACTGAGGGAGCACTGCACTGTCGGAGGGTCAATATTGAGGGTGTGCTGCACTGTCGGAGGGTCAGTACTGAGGGAGTGCTGCACTGTTGGAGGGTCAGTACTGAGGGAGAGCTGCACTGTCGCAGGGTCAGTACTGAGGGAGCGCTGCACTGTCGGAGGGTCAGTACTGAGGGAGCGCTGCACTGTCGGAGGGTCAGTACTGAGGGAGCGCTGCACTGTCGGAGGGTCAGTACTGAGGGAGAGCTGCACTGTCGGAGGGTCAGTACTGAGGGAGCGCTGCACTGTCGGAGGGTCAGTACTGAGGGAGCGCTGCACTGTCGGAGGGTCAGTACTGAGGGAGAGCTGCACTGTCGGAGGGTCAGTACTGAGGGAGTGCTGCACTGTCGGAGGGTCAGTACTGAGGGAGCGCTGCACTGTCGGAGGGTCAGTACTGAGTGAGTGCTGCACTGTCGGAGGGTCAGTACTGAGTGAGTGCTGCACTGTCGGAGGGTCAGTACTGAGGGAGCGCTGCACTGTCGGAGGGTCAGTACTGAGTGAGTGCTGCACTGTCGGAGGGTCAGTACTGAGGGAGCGCTGCACTGTCGGAGGGTCAGTCCTGAGGGAGCGCTGCACTGTTAAAGGTGCCACCTTTTCAATGAGATTTTAAACTGAGTCCCCGTCTGCCCTCTCAGGTGGATGTAAAAGATCCCTCGTGGACGAAGAGCAGGGGAGTTCTCCCCAGCGTCCTGAGGCCAATATTTATCCCTCAACCAACATCACGATAAAACAGATTATCTGGTTATTATCACATTGCTGTGTGCAAATTGGCTGCCGTGTTTCCTACATTACAACAGTGACAACACTTCAAAAGTACTTCATTGGCTGTAAAGCGCTTTGGGACGTGCTGAGGTTGTGAAAGGAGCTGTAGAAATGCAAGTCTTTCTTTCTTTCTTTCTTTCCATGATTGGCCTCATTGGGTTGTGGAGGCCAAAGAATCAGGAAGCTTCGTGTTCTTGGTCACCTCCCTGAGCTGGATAACCACACGTGGGGACAGAATTGGGTTTGGAGGTGTCTGTGAGTCCAGTGAATGGCCAGACTACACTCGCCCTCTGATGCTCACACATGAAGGTTGGTCACTAGGGAGAGGTATCGGACAGAATCAATGTTCCTGTAGGCCAAGCAGTGAAAGTGGAGAGAACAATGGCAAATGAAGCTCTGCCTTGGCAATCGTTGATCCCCAGCAAGGAGTCACAGAGATCAAACTGGGGCCCGACGACCAATCCAGCCCAGGAACCAGACAGAACTGATCCTGCTTCTACCTCCCCCCAATCAGACGCACTGGGACAACTCCAAAACCTAACAGAGAAGGAGGCTTGAGTGAAGTTTGATTGGGAGGCAGAACAGAGGTATTCTGGTCTATGTCCCCCATTTAAACCCTGGGTCAGTCCCTCTCCATGTCCCCCATTTAAACCCTGGGTCAGTCCCTCTCACCATGTCCCTGAGTTAAACCCTGGGTCAGTCCCTCTCTCCATGTCCCTGAGTTAAACCCTGGGTCAGTCCCTCTCACCATGTCCCTGAGTTAAACCCTGGGTCAGTCCCTCACCATGTCCCTGAGTTAAACCCTGGGTCAGTCCCTCTCTCCATGTCCCTGAGTTAAACCCTGGGTCAGTCCCTCTCACCATGTCCCTGAGTTAAACCCTGGGTCAGTCCCTCACCATGTCCCTGAGTTAAACCCTGGGTCAGTCCCTCTCTCCATGTCCCCCATTTAAACCCTGGGTCAGTCCCTCTCTCCATGTCCCCCATTTAAACCCTGGGTCAGTCCCTCTCTCCATGTCCCCCATTTAAACCCTGGGTCAGGCCATCTCTCCATGTCCCTGAGTTAAACCCTGGGTCAGTCCCTCTCTCCATGTCCCCCATTTAAACCCTGGGTCAGTCCCTCTCTCCATGTCCCCCATTTAAACCCTGGGTCAGTCCCTCACCATGTCCCTGAGTTAAACCCTGGGTCAGTCCCTCTCTCCATGTCCCCCATTTAAACCCTGGGTCAGTCCCTCACCATGTCCCCCATTTAAACCCTGGGTCAGTCCCTCTCACCATGTCCCTGAGTTAAACCCTGGGTCAGTCCCTCTCTCCATGTCCCTGAGTTAAACCCTGGGTCAGTCCCTCTCACCATGTCCCTGAGTTAAACCCTGGGTCAGTCCCTCTCTCCATGTCCCCCATTTAAACCCTGGGTCAGTCCCTCTCTCCATGTCCCCCATTTAAACCCTGGGTCAGTCCCTCACCATGTCCCTGAGTTGAACCCTGGGTCAGTCCCTCACCATGTCCCCCATTTAAACCCTGGGTCAGTCCCTCTCACCATGTCCCTGAGTTAAACCCTGGGTCAGTCCCTCTCTCCATGTCCCCCATTTAAACCCTGGGTCAGTCCCTCTCTCCATGTCCCCCATTTAAACCCTGGGTCAGTCCCTCACCATGTCCCTGAGTTGAACCCTGGGTCAGTCCCTCACCATGTCCCTGAGTTAAACCCTGGGTCAGTCCCTCTCACCATGTCCCTGAGTTAAACCCTGGGTCAGGCCCTCTCTCCATGTCCCTGAGTTAAACCCTGGGTCAGTCCCTCTCACCATGTCCCTGAGTTAAACCCTGGGTCAGTCCCTCTCTCCATGTCCCCCATTTAAACCCTGGGTCAGTCCCTCTCTCCATGTCCCCCATTTAAACCCTGGGTCAGTCCCTCACCATGTCCCTGAGTTGAACCCTGGGTCAGTCCCTCACCATGTCCCTGAGTTAAACCCTGGGTCAGTCCCTCTCACCATGACCCTGAGTTAAACCCTGGGTCAGGCCCTCTCTCCATGTCCCTGAGTTAAACCCTGGGTCAGTCCCTCTCTCCATGTCCCTGAGTTAAACCCTGGGTCAGGCCCTCTCTCCATGTCCCTGAGTTAAACCCTGGGTCAGTCCCTCTCTCCATGTCCCTGAGTTAAACCCTGGGTCAGGCCCTCTCTCCATGTCCCTGAGTTAAACCCTGGGTCAGTCCCTCTCTCCATGTCCCCCATTTAAACCCTGGGTCAGTCCCTCTCTCCATGTCCCCCATTTAAACCCTGGGTCAGGCCCTCATGGTTCACTGTGTGATTGTTGAAGACGGTTTCATGAGGGGAGACTGTAAAGGAGTGAGCGGAGGGACTCGCAGCCCTCTTTGCACTCTCACTGGGTTAATACTTTTGTACAAGGATTGTTTTAAAAATCTTATGTCTTTGCTGCGTCACTTTGCTGCCAATAATCTGGGATCAGGAAGCCCTGGGAATTCTGTCCCGACGGTTTCGAGCTCTCGAAGTGAGGAGTGGGAGGAATTTTGAGGAGTGAGAGCCTGAGGACCAGCAGGGCCTGGGAGGGGGTGTTGGTGGGATCTCCCAGGATTGGGGTGAAGCTGGGAATTACCCACTTGTGGGAGAGAGGGATACAGGGCCTAGGCTGCATCGGCCCACTGTGAACCAGCGAGCCCCGAACCTTCCTGCGATTCCCCCACGATTTACCTCATCGGCAGCTGGTTCCTCCTTTATGTTCATGCCAAGTCGGCTTGGAGCTGTGGGGGAGCAGAGGGATTCGAGGGGTTCAGGTTCACAGGGCTTTAGAGGTGGCACCTCGGCTTGATAAAGCGGAAAGATAAAGCGAAGGAACCTGGGATTCTAGGCTTTATTTCAAGAGGCATGGAATATAAAAGCCAAGAGGTAATTATGAGCCTGTATAAAACCTCAGTGAGAGGCCTGTGTACAGTATTGGGCTCCACACTATAGGAAGGGTGATGAGCCTTTAGGGAGGGCACTGTACAGACTCACTGGGCCGCTGCCTGGGACGAGGAAATACAAAGAAAGACTTGGAAAATTGGAACTTGTTTTGTCGAACAACACAGATTACGGGGCGACATGATCGAAATGTTTAAATGATGAAAGGGTGGGGCAGGGTGTGTGGAACCAGACTGTTTCCAATAGTCGAGGGTCTAGAACGAGGGGCCAGAGATACAAGGTTAAATGGAGAGATTTAGAACAGAGGGCAGCAGAAACACCTTCACACAGAGAGTTGTGGGGCCGTGGAATTAACTTCCAGGATTAGTGGTTGAGGCAGAAACTGGAACATTTCGGATTAAATTGGATGGGGGAGGGGGGTGGGGGTGAAGGAAAAGGGTTTCAGGGGAAATGGGAACAGGGAGGGGAAATGTTGTTTGGAACGATTTGCTCACATGGAGGGTAAACACCGACACGGTCCGGATGGGACGAATGGCCTGTTTCCCTGTTGTAACTTTGATGAATTTCTGCTTGTTAAAATGAATGGACAAAGAATCCTGGGGTGGAGGTGAGTGTACAATGTCCTTGAATTGACTCCTGGAGTGTACGGTTACATAATGAACAAGTTTCTCGACTTATACCGTCTTTAACAGACGTAAATTTCTATAAACAAGAAACAAGTTATCTCATAAAATGTTCCTGATTCGTCACTTGTGCAGTTTCCAAGTTTTTATAGTTACCAAAAACAAATGGTTAAGCCTTAAAAATGGTTCAGGAGAGAGACTGGAGAAGCTGGGATTGTTCTCCTTACAACAGAGAAGGTTAAGGGGAGATTTGATCGAGGTGTTCAAAATCATGAAGGGTTTTGATAGAGTAAATAAGGAGAAACTGTTTCCAGTGGGAGAAGGGTCGGTAACCAGAGGATACAGATTGAAGGTGATCGGCAAAAGAACCAGAGGGGAGATGAGGAGAATCTGTTTTTTTACACAGTGAGTTGTGATGATCTGGAATTCACTGCCTGAAAGGGCGGAGGAAGCAGATTCAATAATAACTTTCAAAAGAGAATTGGATAAATACTTGAAGGGGAAAAAAATTGTAGGGCTCTGGGGAAAGAGCAGGGGAGTGGGACTAATTGGATAGTTCTTTCAAAGGGCCAGCACAGGAACGATGGGCCGACTGGCCTCCTTCTGTGCTGTAAGATTCTATCATTTCTTTTAGTGAAAAAAATGAAACCCAATCTCTGTAGACAATGACCAACATGAACCTGCAAAGATCGATTGATCCCGCTGCTGCCTCTCACAAGGCCCAAGTTATTGCCCTTCTCGGGTGTTGCCTCTGTTTTAGGGTGAGGAGCTCGTAACAACAACAATAGAGAGAGGACCTTAAAATATTGATATGAACTCATCATTTTCCCAAAATAAAAGCTTTCAGGATTTCAAATTCCAGTTTGTTTCGAAGCACTTTAGGAAAAAAAAGCAAAGAAACTCTTGAAATGGTGACAGGACGAGGGGTCGTGCCCTTTGACCCTTCAACACCTAGGTGAAGGACCGAGTGCATGCTGGTAAATGGGGCGCATTGCACGGGCTCAGAACGCACAGGGGTGATTGAAGGGTCGCTGTCGTCAGCCCAGGCTTTCCAGTCAGGCTGAGTGAGGCCTTCAGCTTCAAACCATCATGAAGGAATTGAAAGACAAGTGAATGGATACTTTTTTCGAGAAAATCTCTCCCAGGGCTCAGTACGAGGTCCCTTGCTTTTTGTGGTATAGATTAATGATGTAGACTGAAATGTAGGAGGCATGATTAAGAAGCTTGCAGATGATACAAAAATTGTCCATGTGGTTGATAGTGAGGAGGAAAGCTGTAGACTGCAGGAAGATATCAAAGGACTGGTCAGGTGGGCAGAAAATTGGCAAATGGAATTCAATCCAGAGAAGTGTGAGGTAATGCATTTGGGAAGAACAAACAAGGCAAGGGAACACACAATAAATGGGAGGATACTGAGAGGTGTAGAGGAAGTGAGGGACCTTGGAGTGCATGTCCACAGACCCCTGAAGGTAGCAGGACAGGTGGATAAGGTGGTTAAAAAGGCATACGGGATACTTTCCTTTATTAGCCGAGGTATAGAATATAAGAGCAGGGAGGTTATGCTGGAACTGTATAAAACACTAGTTAGGCCACAGCTTGAGTACTGTGTACAGTTCTGGTCACCACATTACAGGAAGGATGTGATTACACTAGAGAGGGTGCAGAGGAGATTTACGAGGATGTTGCCAGGACTGGAGAATTTTAGCTATGAGGAAAGATTGGATAGGCTGGGGTTGTTCTCTTTGGAACAGAGGAGGCTGAGGGGAGATTTAATTGAGGTGTATAAAATTATGACAAAACTAGAGAGAGTGGGTAGGGAGGACCTATTTCCCTTAGCAGAGGGGTCAGTGACCAGGGGGCATAGATTTAAAGTGATTGGTAGAAGGATTAGAGGGGAGCTGAGGAGAAATGTTTTCACCCAGAGGGTGGTGGGGGTCTGGAACTCACTGCCTGAGAGGGTGGGAGAGGCAGAAACACTCAACTCATTTAAAAAGTACCTGGATGTGCACCTGAAGAGCCGGGACCGACAGGGCTACGGAGCAAGTGCGGGAAAGTGGGATTAGGCTGGGTGGCTCTTTATCGGCCGGCAAGGACACGATGGGCTGTAAATTTCTATGATTCTATGAGTTTGTGTTTGAATGGCAGATTAGGCAGTTTAGGTGAGAGAATTGTGTGAACGTGAAGGGCAGATTGCAGAGTGACGAGTTTACATCGACAAATCTCATGACAAACTGTGAGAGGAATTTATAAAGGAATAAATTCACTCAGAAAGTGTGACAACAGGAACTCACAGGAAGTGAATTCAGATATAAGGTTTTTAAAATATATTCTCTATCTATCGTTCACTCTGTTTCCCTCTCTCCCCCCTTCTCTTCATCTTTTCTGTCACTGTCTTTACCTCTCCCTCTCTTTCTGTCACTCTCTCCGATGCCCTGTCTCCCTCACTGTCACTCTCTCTCCATTCCACTTATCTCTCTATCCATCTATCTATCTATCTGTCTCCCTGTGTATTCCCTCCTCTCTCCTGCCTCTCCCATCTCTCTGTCTCACTCTCCCTCCCTCCCTGTGGTATCCTTCTCTCTCTCTCTCTCTCTCTCTCTCCCTCCCTGTGGTATCCTTCTCTCTCTCTCTCTCTCTCTCCCTCCCTGTGGTATCCTTCTCTCTCTCTATCTCTCTCTCTCTCTCCCTACCTGTGGTATCCTTCTCTCTCTCTCTCTCTCTCCCTCCCTGTGGTATCCTTCTCTCTCTCTCTCTCTCTCTCTCCCTCCCTGTGGTATCCTTCTCTCTCTCTCTCTCTCTCTCCCTCCCTGTGGTATCCTTCTCTCTCTCTCTCTCCTCCCTCCCTGTGGTATCCTTCTCTCTCTCTCTCTCTCTCCCTCCCTGTGGTATCCTTCTCTCTCTCTCTCTCTCTCTCTCTCTCTCCCTGTGGTATCCTTCTCTCTCTCTCTCTCTCTCCCTCCCTGTGGTATCCTTCTCTCTCTCTCTCCCTCCCTGTGGTATCCTTCTCTCTCTCTCTCTCTCTCTCCCTCCCTGTGGTATCCTTCTCTCTCTCTCTCTCTCTCTCTCCCTCCCTGTGGTATCCTTCTCTCTCTCTCTCTCTCTCTCCCTCCCTGTGGTATCCTTCTCTCTCTCTCTCTCTCTCCCTCCCTGTGGTATCCTTCTCTCTCTCTCTCTCTCTCTCTCCCTCCCTGTGGTATCCTTCTCTCTCTCTCTCTCTCTCTCCCTCCCTGCGGTATCCTTCTCTCTCTCTCTCTCTCTCTCTCTCCCTCCCTGTGGTATCCTTCTCTCTCTCTCTCTCTCTCTCCCTCCCTCCCTGTGGTATCCTTCTCTCTCTCTCTCTCTCTCCCTCCCTCCCTGTGGTATCCTTCTCTCTCTCTCTCTCTCCCTCCCTCCCCTGTGGTATCCTTCTCTCTCTCTCTCTCTCCCTCCCTCCCTGTGGTATCCTTCTCTCTCTCTATCTCTCTCCCTGTGGTATCCTTCTCTCTCTCTCTCTCCCTCCCTCCCTGTGGTATCCGTCTCTCTCTCTCTCTCTCTCCCTCCCTGTGGTATCCTTCTCTCTCTCTCCCTCTCCCTGTGGTATCCTTCTCTCTCTCGCTCTCTCTCTCCCTCCCTGTGGTATCCTTCTCTCTCTCTCTCTCTCCCTCCCTCCCTGTGGTATCCTTCCCTCTCTCTCTCTCTCTCTCTCTCCTGTGGTATCCTTCTCTCTCTCTCTCTCTCTCTCTCTCCTGTGGTATCCTTCTCTCTCTCTCTCTCTCCCTCCCTCCCTGTGGTATCCTTCTCTCTCTCTCACTCTCTCTCTCCCTGTGGTATCCTTCTCTCTCTCTCTCTCTCTCCCTCCCTGTGGTATCCTTCTCTCTCTCTCTCTCTCTCTCCCTCCCTGTGGTATCCTTCCCTCTCTCTCTCTCTCTCTCTCTCTCCCTGTGGTATCCTTCTCTCTCTCTCTCTCTCTCCCTGTGGTATCCTTCTCTCTCTCTCTCTCTCTCTCCCTCCCTCCCTGTGGTATCCTTCTCTCTCTCTCTCTCTCTCTCTCTCCCTGTGGTATCCTTCTCTCTCTCTCCCTCCCTCCCTGTGGTATCCTTCTCTCTCTCTCTCTCCCTCCCTCCCTGTGGTATCCTTCTCTCTCTCTCTCTCTCTCTCCCTGTGGTATCCTTCTCTCTCTCTCTCCCTCCCTCCCTGTGGTATCCTTCTCTCTCTCTCTCTCCTCTCCCTGTGGTATCCTTCTCTCTCTCTCTCTCCCTCTCTCCCTGTGGTATCCTTCCCTCTCTCTCTCTCTCTCTCTCCCCCTGTGGTATCCTTCTCTCTCTCTCTCCCTCTCTCCCTGTGGTATCCTTCTCTCTCTCTCTCTCTCTCTCTCTCCCTGTGGTATCCTTCTCTCTCTCTCTCTCTCCCTCCCTCCCTGTGGTATCCTTCTCTCTCTCTCTCTCTCTCCCTGTGGTATCCTTCTCTCTCTCTCTCCCTCTCTCCCTGTGGTATCCTTCTCTCTCTCTCTCTCTCTCCCCCTCCCTCCCTGTGGTATCCTTCTCTCTCTCTCTCTCCCTCCCTGTGGTATCCTTCTCTCTCTCTCTCTCTCTATCTCTCTCTCTCTCCCTCCCTGTGGTATCCTTCTCTCTCTCTCTCTCTCTCCCTCCCTGTGGTATCCTTCTCTCTCTCGCTCTCTCTCCTCCCTGTGGTATCCTTCTCTCTCTCTCTCTCTCTCTCTCCCTCCCTGTGGTATCCTTCCCTCTCTCTCTCTCTCTCTCTCTCTCCCTGTGGTATCCTTCTCTCTCTCTCTCTCTCTCCCTGTGGTATCCTTCTCTCTCTCTCTCTCTCTCCCTGTGGTATCCTTCTCTCTCTCTCTCTCTCTCTCTCTCCCTGTGGTATCCTTCTCTCTCTCTCTCTCTCTCTCTCTCCCTCCCTGTGGTATCCTTCTCTCTCTCTCTCTCTCTCTCTCTCCCTCCCTGTGGTATCCTTCCCTCTCTCTCTCTCTCTCTCTCTCTCTCCCTGTGGTATCCTTCTCTCTCTCTCTCTCTCTCCCTGTGGTATCCTTCTCTCTCCCTCTCTCTCTCCCTCCCTCCCTGTGGTATCCTTCTCTCTCTCTCTCTCTCTCTCCCTGTGGTATCCTTCTCTCTCTCCTCTCTCTCTCCCTCCCTCCCTGTGGTATCCTTCTCTCTCTCTCTCTCTCTCTCCCTGTGGTATCCTTCTCTCTCTCTCTCTCTCTCCCTGTGGTATCCTTCTCTCTCTCTCTCTCTCCCTCCCTCCCTGTGGTATCCTTCTCTCTCTCTCTCTCTCTCTCCCTGTGGTATCCTTCTCTCTCTCTCTCTCTCTCCCTGTGGTATCCCTCTCTCTCTCTCTCCCTCCCTCCCTGTGGTATCCTTCTCTCTCTCTCCCTCCCTCCCTGTGGTATCCTTCTCTCTCTCTCTCTCCCTCCCTCCCTGTGGTATCCTTCTCTCTCTCTCTCTCTCTCTCCCTGTGGTATCCTCTCTCTCTCTCTCCCTCCCTCCCTGTGGTATCCTTCTCTCTCTCTCTCTCTCTCCCTGTGGTATCCTTCTCTCTCTCTCTCCCTCTCTCCCTGTGGTATCCTTCCCTCTCTCTCTCTCTCTCTCTCCCCCTGTGGTATCCTTCTCTCTCTCTCTCCCTCTCTCCCTGTGGTATCCTTCTCTCTCTCTCTCTCTCTCTCTCTCTCCCTGTGGTATTCCTTCTCTCTCCTCTCTCTCTCCCTCCCTCCCTGTGGTATCCTTCTCTCTCTCTCTCTCTCTCCCTGTGGTATCCTTCTCTCTCTCTCTCCCTCTCTCCCTGTGGTATCCTTCTCTCTCTCTCTCTCTCTCCCTCCCTCCCTGTGGTATCCTTCCCTCTCTCTCTCTCTCTCTCTCCCCCTGTGGTATCCTTCTCTCTCTCTCTCCATCTCTCCCTGTGGTATCCTTCTCTCTCTCTCTCTCTCTCTCTCCCTCCCTCCCTGTGGTATCCTTCTCTCTCTCTCTCTCTCTCCCTCCCTCCCTGTGGTATCCTTCC
Organism: Heptranchias perlo; assembly: GCF_035084215.1. Classification (NCBI taxonomy): domain Eukaryota; kingdom Metazoa; phylum Chordata; class Chondrichthyes; order Hexanchiformes; family Hexanchidae; genus Heptranchias; species Heptranchias perlo. The sequence goes on along the minus strand of NW_027138839.1, from coordinate 5,713 downwards.
CTCTCTCTCTCTCTCTCTCTCCCCCTGTGGTATCCTTCTCTCTCTCTCTCCATCTCTCCCTGTGGTATCCTTCTCTCTCTCTCTCTCTCTCTCTCTCCCTCTCTCCCTGTGGTATCCTTCTCTCTCTCTCTCTCTCTCCCTCCCTCCCTGTGGTATCCTTCCCTCTCTCTCTCTCTCTCTCTCCCCCTGTGGTATCCTTCTCTCTCTCTCTCTCCATCTCTCCCCTGTGGTATCCTTCTCTCTCTCTCTCTCTCTCTCTCCCTCCCTCCCTGTGGTATCCTTCTCTCTCTCTCTCTCTCTCTCTCCCTGTGGTATCCTTCTCTCTCTCTCTCTCTCTCCCTCCCTGTGGTATCCTTCTCTCTCTCTCTCTCTCTCACCCTCCCTGTGGTATCCCTCTCTCTCTCTCTCCCTCCCTGTGGTATCCTTCTCTCTCTCTCTCTTTCTCTCTCTCCCTGTGGTATCCTTCTCTCTCTCTCTCTCTCTGTGGTATCCGTCTCTCTCTCTCTCTCTCTCTCTCTCCCTGTGGTATCTTTCTCTCTCTCTCCCTCCCTGTGGTATCCTTCTCTCTCTCTCTCTCTCTCTCCCTCCCACCCTGTGGTATCCTTCTCTCTCTCTCTCTCCCTCCCTGTGGTATCCTTCTCTCTCTCTCTCTCCCTCCCTCCCTGTGGTCGCCTTCTCTCTCTCTTTCTCTCTCTCCCTGTGGTGTTCTTCTC